>NW_024872321.1:0-18801 GCF_019054845.1 Dipodomys spectabilis | reverse complement strand
ACAAATATTTACAAAAAAGTGACCAGGTAATGAAGCCTTTCTTAATAAAGTATGTGCTTTTTGAAAATACAGTAAGTATTTGTTACCTGGAAAAATATGTTTAGAACTATAAGAAAATAAATTTATTTAAATTCACTGACCATATAAAAATTAAGAAAATAATTTTAAATATTCACATGCTAAATATTTTTAAAGCAAAATATATGTGTCTGAATAATTTACATGTGTAAAAATCATGCAAAATTAAATCAACTAATCCTACCACTCTGAAAAATTACATTAAAGAAACAAAAGAAAATAAGTAATTAAGTTCAAAATTTGAAATTTAGAAAATAAAATGAAGTGTACACTTAGTTGACTTAAGTAACTGTAAACCCTCTGTATATAAATTTTATAATAAAAACGCATGAACAAAAAAAGCAAAAGTACCCATTGATCAATAGCAACAGCAACAGCAACAGCATCAGAAGTTGTTTGAGTATACAAAAAAAAATCGATGAGGGGATAACAATGTTCTTTCCATAAGAAATGTACTCATAACCTTACTCAAGTCACTGTAACCACTGTGTACATCACCTTTACAATAAAATTAAATAGAAATTAAAAATAAACCAAATAATATACCTATTAAAATTCTTAGAAGATATTGGTTAAAAACTTTGTAAGAAACTGCCCCACGTACTCAAGGAATATACGTTGGTGATAATATTTAAATACTTAAATTTCAGCAGAGAAGAAAAAAGTTTAAAAACTGTTACAAAGTAAAGCAATAAATCAGAATATATTACTATAATAAACATTAGATTAATTTTCAGTGGTAGACAAATATGTACGAAATGAGGCAATTTGACATTCGTTTGCACTTAATAAGAGAAAAAATTTTCTAGGTCTTTTAAATATATAATAAGTTTAATGAAGAAACTATTCTGTCACATTATATGATAATGAGATAAAGATGATTTTAGAGCAAACAACAGATTGTACTAAGTTTTGGATGAAAATGTATATACTTATTTTGGTTTTAGTAAATTGTGGGGATTTCCACTTGGGATATTGTTCTTGCTAGGATGGCATAATATCAGTGGTTAATATTAAGATAGTGGTTCCCTTTCCACAAGAACATGAACCTGATCTGTCCTTTGTGCCTTCATATCACCAATGGCATCAGAGTTGCACACCAACTTGTCTAGTTTCCTACCTTGGCTGGCCTGGATCCTGCAGTCCTTCCCATCTGAGTCTCTAGGATAGTGCAGGATGGTGGAAATGATACAATGAACCCAACTATAGATTGAGAAGGAAGTCCACTAAAATTTGTCCTGGGTTCTGTTCTCAAGCCTCCTCAATAGTTAAGAGTACAGATGGGAACCTCTGATGCAAAACAGTAACAATATTTTTAAAGCAATTAGACATATACATGACTTAGACTTGTGATTACCTCAAGAAAAGAATAAAAGAGCAGTGAAGCCTAGTGGACAGGCAGAATTTTAACTAGCTACTTAGAGGCTGAATCAGCTTAGCTAGCTACTTGAGAGGCTGAGATCTGAAGAGCACTGTTCAAAGCCAGTCCCATCATGAAAATACATGCGATTATCTCCAAAAAACCAGAAGTGAAGCAATGGCTCAAGTGGTAGAGCAATATCCTGGGGCACAGAAGCTTAGGCATAATGCCCAGGCACTATCAAGCCACAAGAATGATGACTGCATGCATGAGAACACGCACATGCGCATGTGTGTACAGGCACGTGCACATACTCACACACATACACACAAATATGTATTTCAATACAGAGTTCTTTAATTTTTAACCTTGCTGTAATTTATTTCCCTGTATTAGTTCACAAATTAACAAAACCAACTAAGCACCAGTTTACATACAACTCGTTACGTTTTTCTAAAGTGTACTCTCTTTTTGGAAGCCTGCTTTTATTTGATCCAAATGTCAATTATTCAGGAGGTCAAATCATCTCCTTCAACTCGGTAGTGTTAGATGATTGCTTAGGTTCTTCCTAGCAATTTGATTTTGAGAAATCCTGCATAAAGCAACATATTTCTTTCATGAGAAGGGAAGCCACTGTCAAACAATTAATGATAGGTTTTTCTCCTCCAGGCAAGCATCTGTAGTTTTATTATCTTCATATAATTCATGATCTGTCTGTGTATCCCAAAGACAACTGTGAAAATAAAAAGACTTTTCTCAGCAACTTAGCATTTGTATACCATTAATAAATATGAAGGTGTTTAAATATTACTGAAATTGCTTTGGACTAAGTAATGTTCACCTTCACTATCTTGCGAAAGAAGAATTGGTTTCTCAGCACTTTAGGTAAGAACTTGCGTGAAAGAAACAAAAGGAAAAGTGAAGAAAAACTCAACACATACATTCAAATGAAAGAAAACAACCCCCCCCCAAAACCACAAATTAATTCAGTACTTAAGAACCTGCAGGAAATGCAAAGATTTTTTAAAAAATCAGCTATGATAAGCTTATGAAAATCCTGACTATATGAGAGTGTACTGTTGTGAGGATAGTGGTTAAAGTCCAGACTGGGTAGAAAGATCTGTACACAATTCCAGGCATCTGTTATTCTAAATTCCAGGAAGAATAACATCAAGTGGGCTGAGCCCACGATTACACACAAGTAGGAAGCCAGATTCTATCTGAAAATTAATCAGGATCATTTAGGGTTGGGGCATGACAAAGTGGTAAGAACACCCATTTATGAGACACAAGACACTCAATTCAAGCTCTAATATTATGGGTATTAAAGAAAAAAGCTATGACTTTAATGGTATAATTGTAAAATTTGAGTATTTGGGTGGACTAAAATCCATGAAAGAGATAGAATGAACCCATGTTGCAATGCTTTCTACTTAAGTGATAATGTATGTGGTACTCCATACATAATAGTGTTACCTTGCAAATGAAAATGGATGTGAATTTGGGTGATGGAAATACTCTATTTACACAGGGGTAAATTAAATAGACTTTTTAGGGTAGATTGTAGTTCTTGAACTAAGAGCCTGAGTGATGTCCCTGAGCTTTTTCTCTCTAAGCTACCACTCTACTCTTTTGAGCACAGTTCCAATTCTGATTTTCTTTTAGTTGTTTGGAGATAAGAGGCTCTTGGACTTTCCTGCCCAGGATGGCTTCAAACTATGATCATTATATCTCAGCCTCCTGAGTAACCAGGACTCCAGGCATGAGCCATTGATGTTTTTATAATTTAGTAAATTGTTACAGAAGTTATAAATTAGCATTATAACCTGTATAATATATGTGTGTATGTATATATCAATGCATACAGATATAAATAATTTTGGGAGGTTTGGTCGTGGGGCCTGAACTCTGGGCCTGGATGCTGTTTGTCAGCTCTTCAGCTCAAGGCTAGCTCTACCACTTGAGCCACAGGGCCACTTCCAGCTTTTTCCTTTTTTTGCTTATGTGGTGCTGAGGAATTGAACCCAGGGTCTCATGCATGCAAGGCAAGCGCTTCAACACTGAGCCACCTTCCTATCCTCAGATAGAAATATTTAATATATTTTTGTATCTATAGTAGGTTTATGAAATTATCATTGGTTATAAAATAAAATGGAAACAAAAGTTAATGATGAATAATACAAGGATTTGTCAAATGTTTCTTGTTGAATTGAATATGTATTGCAAGAATCAGTTTGGGAAAACCAATTTTACTTTAACAAAACAAATAATGGCTATTAATTTCAATCCATGTATTGCCCATATCATGGATCCTCACACATGAGTGTCAAAATCAAACTACACTTTTTTGCCTTTGTATTTAAATCACCTGTTATAATTTAGGAGATAGATGAAGCAATCAAATAAAGATTAAAATAATAGTGGGTCTATGAATTAGAGCTGAAAAAGATTTTAAATATGATAATAGGCAATTACATTGCATATTTCTTACTTTTACTCTATTGTCATGTCCCTCATTCCCACATTAGGAAAGTACATCAAAGGTTCTCACTAAATTATGTGTACAATTATGAAAAAAATGTATTGAAAAATATGGGCACCGTGTGGTTTTAGCTTATTGAGACCATTAGGGGTTAGTTTGTTTTTGAAGACTTGCAACACGTTGTGATGGAGATGAAGGGAGGAATGTGCATATTCTGTAAAATTGGCTAGAGGATTGCTCCCAAAAAGATAGGGATGAATTCTTCCAAAAGATTACAATAAAATCACTTTCACAATCATGTTCACTGCTGCATGATTCACCATAGCCAAGTTATGGAAACAGTCCAGATGCCTTTTGGCGGATGGAGGGTTGGAGAATGTGTAGAACATATACACAACTGAATTGCACCCATCCATTATAAAGACTGTTAAATCATTTGTGATGAAATAGATAGATCTAAAAATATGTTAAGTAAGTTAATTCAGAACCAGTCACACAAAGGACCCATGTTCCGTGGTGTATTTTGAAGCCAAAATTTATGCAAGTTTAGACAACAGTATTAACCAACCCATGATATTTGCTGAGGATTAGTTAAAAGGTTTATTTTCTTATAAAATGGAACTTTTAATCCTACAAAATGAATATCAGAAAACTATCACTTGGAAGGTGTGAGGGGAAGTCAAAGGGAAGGAATAAAGAGAGCTATGAAGGAAGACAATGAAGGCATAATATTCAATGCAGATAGTATGAAACTAGAAAAAATAAAGTGGGGTGAGGTTTGGAAGTGTGTGGGAAAGTTATTTAACGATCCATTGTACTTATAAACTGATTTGTTGAAGGGAAATTCCTTCATACAACTATTTAATAAGAATATAATTAAAAACAATGGAGATATCTGATCTTAAACTGTGTTCTCTTAAACCATGAGTCAATATAATAATTTCCTCCTCAGAAATTTTACCTGCAGGTATTTTTCTCACAATGCAATGAATATCAATTCACCACATTGCATATCCTAAATAGACACAATATAAAAATCACAGTAAAAATATTAGAATCATCACATGATAATATAACAAGTAGAAAGTATCAAATACTGCTTGTTTTTCCAAGCACTTTACCTATGATATCTAATTTAATACTCACAATATTACCATAAAATGGAACTACTTCTATTTTTAATTCTCAGATGATGATATTGAAGACTTCTGAGTTGGAATTACTATTACAACATTGCACACATGTTAAGTGTTAGCATGTGGCTCATTCCCACCATATCAAATAAACTCATTCTATTTTATGACTAAAATACCAGCACTCAATCTACTAATTCTAAGAAAATTGCCCAAAATTGTTGGGCACACTCTAATAATATATCCCTTTAACTTTGTTAGGAAATAGGTAACAGGTAGATGCCGGTGGCTCACGTCTGAAATCCAAGCTAGTCAGGGGGCTGAGATCTGAGGATCACAGTTCAAAGCCAGCCCGGACAGGAAAGACTGTGAGACTCTTATCTCTAATAAACCACTAGTAAACTGGAAGTGGCACTGTGGCTCAAGAGGCAGAGCGTTCACCTTGAGTGGAAGAGCACAGGGACACTGCCCAAGCCCAGAGTTCAAGCCCCATGACTGACCAAAAAAAAAAGAAAATAAGTAACTGTAATATGAAAACTCTAAGTTCATAATCAATTTATACTTCCCTGGCGAAAGGAACTGCTCAACTATAACATTCTTGATTTCTCGCTCAAAATAGTAGAAATCATATACTATCCCATGACTGAACTCTGCACTGCCTGGGGACCACATCTCTGTTTAACACAGTCATAGTGAAAGAACGACCTGCCAAATCCTGTTGGAAACAGACTGCAGATCTTATGGAAACAATCATTTCCACATTGCTCACCTAAGTTGTTTACCATTAGATGTATTTTGATTGCTTTTACACCCAACATTTTGAGAGAAATGTATTACTTTAAAATGTTCTTAAAGCAAGACTGATATAAAAATCACATTTGAACCCAGATAAATATTTTACGTTTCATATACCCCAAAATGCAGTCTGGCCTATCATTAATGTTAGGAACAAGAGGTTAAAACTCATAGACACCAAGACTTACATATGAATTTAAGACTCTCCAACTTGTGAATACAATTGGTTTAAAAAGACATCAATACTACTGCATTTTTTCAAAATGTGTTATGAGAATGATAATGATAAACTATTAACACTTGAAAATAACTTATTTTCTTGGGCGTAGGACACAAAACACAAGATTAATCCTAATCATTTTAAAGACCTTTATTTATACTACAAATTCACTCTTCTACGTATACAGATTCTAAAACTAACTAAAGTTAAGAGACACAAAGGAAATAATTTAACTGCATCATCTATATTCAAAGGACTGTGTTAATAGAAAACAAAGTTATACTAATAATTAGCTTATGAAATTCACTTACATTCTATTATTCTATTTCATTTACTTTCATAAAAATTGGGTTTTCATAAAATGATGCATAAAAAGCCTATATACCTACTTACATGTTCAGATCTTAACAATATTTATTTCGAAATGTCTTCAGCTCTACAGTCAATGAACTGAAATAATACTTAAATAGTCAAAATTTTTTCAGAAATTTAGGACTCGCTCTGGGATGTTATTTATATTGGAAAAGATATTTAAAAAGCCTTATTTGTTAAAGTTGCAATAGTTAATCCCACAAAAGAGCCATTCGTGAAGATCCCTTTGCATGTACAAAACAACTTCAAATACATCCACCATTTGGAGATGACACATGATTTTGTTTGTTTGTTTTTGAAAGGAATATCTAACAAGCGTATCCACAATACTGATTTTCAGGCAATAAGATGGGATATTCAAATGTAATATGGAGTTGATTATCTCTTAGAATAGATATGATCTTACTAAGAAAGTTATTTTCAACAGAAATCTGGAAAGAGTTTATCGACCTTGTGTTTCACAGGAATAACCAGAGAGTAATACTTGTTTGGTCAAGTCAGTCAAACCCACTTCATGAGTATATCTTAAATGTATAAAAAATTTAAGAGATCAAATACATATTTTGTACTGACAGCTTACACCAATAACTTACTACCTAATTATGTCTGTATCTTCTCACCTAACATATAATAAGTGCTGAAAGCGGTCTCTTTTATCTAACTTAATGTTGTAAATGCTTTGATTATGATGATGTTATTATTTGACAACTAAAATGTACAGAAGGGTGGTTCCATAGAAATGACATGACAGATACTGATAAATAAAATATTGCAACACAGTTAGATCTTTTCAGCCTCAACTTGTTCACAATGGCAAGCAACATTGCAACAGCACACACGTACATATACACATACACACATGTGTGCACATGTACACACACACATATACAGGCATGCTAAATTCAGGGTTTATTGTACAAAAAAGTTCAAATAAAATATTAGTGATTAGGACAAATGATAATTTACCTCATTACAAAATAATACACAATCCCGTCACCACGGGTGTTACATTTTACTTGCCTCACCACATGTGACCACTTAATTTATTTTAATTAAGTAATTCATTCATTTGTTTGGTGCTAATACTAAGGCTTGAACTTAGGGCCTGGCTCTGTCCCAGAATTTGTTGGGGTTTTTTTGTTTTAGTTTTCTCAAGGCTAGCATTTTACCGCTTGTACCACAGTACCATTTCTAGCTTTTGCTGGTTACCTTCAAATCAGAATCTAATGGATTTTTTTAATTTGTTCTTTTTTGGGGGTGTGGGTCCGGTCTTGGGGCCTGAACTCTGGGTATGTGTGCTGTCCCTCAGCTCTTCAGCTTAAGGCTAGCGCTCTACCACTTGAGCCACTGTGCCACTTCTGGCTTTTTTTCTTTTTGCTTATGTGGTGCTGGGGAATCAAACACAGGGCCTCATGCATTCAAGGCAAGAGCTCTACCACTGAGCCACCTTCCCAGCCCTTGGACTTTTTGTTTCTTGGTCTGGTTTCAAACCTCAATCGTAAGATTTCATCTTTCTGATTAGCTAGGATTAAAGAAATGAGCCATCAGCGTGGCTTCTATTATTCTTTTATGCTTATCTAATGCACATATTTAAATAGTAATTTAAAACATAGATGATAAAAGCAAGATGTGCAGTGATGATATTGTTCTGTCAGAAATTCAAGTTAGTAATATAAATTTCTTCATAAGATCATTTGCAAAAAATATCATGATATAGTGTAAGAGAACTTACTATTGAACATATAAGCTTTAAGAGCTTTCTAATGGATCCAATATTTATTGTTACTCAACATTATAAAAAAATGTATAGTGCTGTAGTAAAATCGAAGTCCTTTGCATGACTACTTAAATTCTTTTGTTTTTTTTTTTTTTAAAGACACTTGTTTTCATCTAATAAAGTAGGCCTGTCTATTGTTTTCATGTGATTTTGGTGATTGAAGGTGCTTAATGAGATGTCAAAACATATTAGTAGTCCTTTGCTATCTATTCTCGCTTTTTCTTCTTAGAGAATATAATCAAAACAATAGTTCGGGCTGGGAAGGTGGCTCAGTGGTAGAGCGCTTGCCTTGCATGCCTGAGGCCTTGGGTTCTATTCCTCAGCATCACATAAGCAAAAAGAAAAAAGCCAGAAGTGGCACTGTGGCTCAAGTGGTAGAGCGCTAGCCTTGAGCTGAGGGACAGTGCCCAAGCCCAGAGTTCAGGCCCCATGCCCGGACCCAAAAACAAACAAACAAACAGCAGTTCAGAATCAGCATAATATTATTGTTACATAATTATCCTAATTTATTTTGCTTTTATGTTTTTGGTTTCCTCATTTCACTTTCTGCTTTGACATTTCCCAGATCATTTTTATAGAAGTCATTATTTCATGTTTTCTAATTCCTAGAATAAGCTGCACATAAAGACACCCATGGTCCTCATTTTGAGTCTGTACCTTTTAATATTGAGGAACATCTTTCCTCTGCTCTCCATAAATTCCCTACTCTCAAGTTAGAATAATTTTGAGTAGTAATAATGGAAAAAGAGAATAGAAATCATGGTGAAAAAACATATGCAGAAAATTCACTGGATATTTCTGACCAGTTCAATCTATGTAGGGAAATACATGGACACCTTATTCCCATTGACATTCAAAGTCTCTGGTTAGGCAATTATGATGAAAATGAGGAACAAGATGAACAAGTGAGGAATGATATCAATTGCAAGAATTAAATGGAGAAGGATCCAAACAAATTTTTTCTTTGGGCTGCTGAAAATAATCAGCTTACTACAGTGTGGAGACTACTTTCCTAAAAGGCCACTCATGTGAATACTAGGGATGACGATGAATATACCCAACTTCATCAGGAAGCCTACAGTGGACACTTAGACATTGTCCATGAGTTGGTGGCTCAGCGACAGATGCAGTAACTGTAGATGGCTGGACACCCCAGCACAATGCATATATATGGAATAATACCAGTGTGGCTTCTTTTTTACTTCATCATGATGCAGATACCAATGCCAAAACTAAAGGCCTCTTGACCCCCTTGCATCTTGATGCTGAGAATTGAGATAGCAAAGATACTTTGGATCTCCTTCTGTTGAACCCTTATGTCAATCCAGGCCTGAAGAACAACTTGGAAGAAACTGCATTTGATATGGCCAAAAGGAAAAGTATGTATCACTACATCTTTGAAGTTGTGGAAGGCTGTACAAATTGTTCTCCTCAGTCCTAATGGTTTGGTTAAGTTTCTTAATTTTCAAAAATGACAGTCCATCCTTTTATGTCCTTACAAAATATTTTCACAATCTAAATAAAAGAAATCTCGTTGTTGTTGGTTTTTTTTTTTTTTATTTGGTTGGTTGTGGGGCTTGAAGTCTGGGCCTGGGTGCTATACCTGTGCTCTTCGGCTGAAAGAGAGTGCTCTACCACTTACACCACAGCTCCACTTCCAGTTTTCTAGTGGTTTATTGGAGATAAGAATCTCACGGACTTTCCTGCTCGGGCTGGCTTTGAACCGAGATCCTCAGATCTCAGCCTCTTGTGTAGCTAGGATTATAGGCATGGCTACTGGCACCTGGCAACAACAATCTCTTACTGTAAAAATTCATGGATTCTGTGGAATACTTCCAAGTGAATTGCCTGCATTTGATGTCAAAATATATTCAAGAGTTTTTATATACATCTATAATGATTTCTGCAGAGTTGGTTATTTTTTAATCAGAAATAATTTTAACTTATCTTTTGAAATGAGTAGTAGAGAAACTGAAGTATTTCTGGTCATTGTCTGAAAATAGTCTATTTAAAAATATTCTATAATCTATGTTTGTATAATGTCCATAATCTTTTTTTATTCTCTCCTAGATATACTCTAAATTCTACATTGTTTTATAATATATAGGTTCATTAGCATGTCCTTTCAGACTGCATTCCAGATAGAAACATTTTAAGATTCTTTTTTTTCCTAGGTCCTTATACTATTTTATTTCTTTGGGAGAAAGTGACAAAGTTGTCTATTTTCAACAGTTTTGTAAAGGTTATGCTATGTAAAGGCCTTTCTAAGGTGAAGATTTTATACACTGAGGTCAAACTAACTTTTAATTATATGAATTACATGTATTATTACATTTGTAATTTTGTAATCAGCTTTTTAATAACTGTTTTTCATTTCTTGAATCTGAAGAATGAAAAATATGGAATACTTCACAAATTTTCATATCATCCTTGTGCAAGTGCCATGTTAATCTCTGTATTTTAATTTGGGTATACGTGTTGCTGAAGCATGTAGTGTCCTCTAAATTTAAGTAGTTAATGATGCAATCTTTAAACAGGCTTATATCCTTGGGTGCCTATTTGTAACAAGGAAACCTTATTGTTCCTAACAATGCGATTGATCTTATTTCCCTAAAATTCTGTGAATACTGGAAAAAATTATATTGTTCAGTCGATTGCTCACATTTGAAATATTTTGTGTCAATAATTATTTTAAGTCTTTTTCATTTGGGATTTGATTGTAATTTCAAAAATTTATAGCTAGGTCCAAAGGTGATGGCTTTTTCAAGTACTTATTTATCCAACTGAGTTACCTTTGTGGAGCTAATGGATTGAAGGTAAGCCTTGATTAAGAGCTACTTCTAAACCTCTACAGCTGAAATTTTCCCAAATGAGGTCTTACAGGCACAAATATCTCCCTGACTCTTTACCCTTCTTCCATGTAGGAGCAGACCAACCAGAATATCTTACCCTGACACCCTAGATTGTCTTACTTGAACAAAACAAATCTTAGTTACAAGGGATCATAGAGAGATGAACATTTCAGACAGAACTGTTCAGACTAGAACGTATTTATCAAAATATAATTGTTTATTTTACCTACCATTTCAAAAGTAGCTAAAGACAAGGGGGAGAATAAATTGTTCATATGCATTTATTACCTAATGTCCTGGCCTGTCTACCATCCAACCATGCAGGAATTACAATACTGCCTTTCTATCATCAAATATTTTCATAGTTGCAGTGGAAGTCCCTATGTTTCTCCTCATTATTAGGCCTTAAATTGTTAATGTTTTAATCACCATGTTTCCTCTTGCTTCCAGGTTATAAATTTACAAATGGTAAAGCTTTAGGTCTAACCCTATCAAACACTAAGTTAGAGAAAAAAGAATAATATTTTGAAACATAGTTGCCTTTGAAACCCTAACCACAACAGAGCAATGCAAAACATGTGCCTTTTTATTATATTATACATAGTTATCTATTTTATATTTATATGTGCTGATTTCATACTTCACACAGTGAAACTTACTAGAATTAGTTGATAATTTGGCAAATTGATATTTATTTATTACAATAAATAAAATTGGAATATGAATAATTAGGTTTAGAAAATATTTTAGAATATAAAAGTTATCAGTACCATGTCTTCGGTATAAATTTGTGATACCTTGTAAGTGTTCTTGATCTTCTGAATTCACATGGTAAAAAACAATGTTTTCCTCTAATCTATAAGGGATTTTACTCTGCTTCTCATGCATCATGGAAACAGAAAATAATTCAAGACCCATCTCAATTTCTCATTTCCTATATTTCAGGGCCCAAATATCTTGAGATGCAGAAATTAGCAGTAAGCAATTGTGAAATTCAAGGCAACTTAAAAGGAAGGAAGAGATCACAAAATCTGAGAGAAGGTACTGTAATTCAAATTTTCAATTTACAGATGACCAGCCATTATGAGTGAACAAGATCTCAAAGTGTCATAAGATTATTTTTAGTACCTCTCCTCTAATGATTAATGAAAGATTTCAGTCCAGCATAAATTGGTTAAAAAATAGTTCCTGGAAGAATAGATCCATAATTGGTCTACCAAGTCATGGAAAACTTGACTTAGAGGTCAAATGTAATTCAGAAAAACATTAATTGAAAAGCTCCTTAGTGCTTCAAAACACAGGTACTTCAGTACAACTTGGTTCTGTGCTATAAAAATGTTGTCACACTCAAACCAATGTTAACATACATTTAATCTGAAAATGTATTCCTTTTCAAATAAACTTTTTAAAATCACATTCTCCAAAATAACATTTGACAATTAGATGATATTTAGTGACATTACAAGTTTTTCAATTGTAGAGAGGAAGTTAAATAGAGTTGATTTATTTACCCAGCACTAATGCCAAATAGGTTCGACCATTTATTATACTGTAGAAATAGTACAACCCACCACTTTTGTTGTTCAGTAGGTACCTTCCAGAAATGTGTTAAATAGATCAGCCTCCCATATTTCAAACCCAAAAGTTAGCTAATAAAGTAAATTTCATCGCTTAATAAGGTACATTTTAAAAAGTCACAAATAATTGCCTTATCATATGTTGTTTTATGTTTTCCCTATCTGTCTAACATAGTAAGAAATATGACTTTATGTCTTGAATTTGGATACTCTTCAGAGATATGACATAAAATCTGTCTGCTATTTCTATCATATTTCTCTATAGTAGTAAATTTTAGTTTACTTCTTTTTCCAAAACTCATACATAGAATAAAGTATTATCCCATGTTAAGTTAAATAATCACACACTATTGTACAAAGCCATTTATAAAAATTGGTAGTTAGGAATATATTTTTAAACTTTCTTGTTGACTAAAGATGAATCTTCCAAATGGATGAGAATAACAGCATGTCTAGGTATTTCACGTCTCCAGACTTGCAAATTGTTATTGCAGATGAATGAATTATGGAAATAAAAGCTGACATCAGTTCAAGTATATGCAGCATTGACATTCCATGGAATGTATATAAACCTGTCAAAATATCAACAGACAGTTTAACAGAATGACCATTAGGAATTTGAAACCAGAGAGGAATAATAGTAAAGACATGGAATTAATGAAAAATGGAACAAGGGAGATGTACAAGTACTTACGTTGAAAACAAAAATTGCAACTTTGGTGGGGGGAGGAAGATTGTGTGGGGGGCGGGGGGAGAATGGGAAGGGATGGGAAGGGGAAACAAAGGCGGAGGCTACAATACTTGATAAGAAATATACTCCTTATCTTGCCCATGCAATTGTAACCACTCTGTACAGTATTTTCACAATAAAAAAAGAAAAATAGAACAAGGGGCAAGTACAGCTATAATACTCAATGTCCACATGTGATAAAGGAAGTGTTAAATCAGAACTAAATCTTGGAGAAGGGGTAGGAATGATAGAAAGAGTGACTCTGATCCAGGAGCATTGGACAATTTGATATATTTAATTGTAACACACTTGCACAACCTTTTGAAATTCAGTGAAAAAACACAAAAAGCAAAAACACATAAAAATCACAACCAGGGCTGGGAAGGTGGCTCAGTGGTAGAGTGCTTGCCTTGCATGCATGAGGCCCTGGGTTCGATTCCTCAGCACCACATAAGCAGAAAAAAGCCAGAAGTGGTGCTGTGGCTCAAGTGGTAGAGTGCTAGCCTTGAGCTAAAGAGCTGAGGGACAGCACCCAGGCCCAGAGCTCAAGGCCCATGACTGGCAAAAAAAAAAAAAACCACAACCAAACATCCATCTCTAGAGAGTATGAATATGATCCCTCAAAATTTTAAATAGTTAATGAAGGGCAGTCTTGGGAAAAAACAAACAAAGCTTTTAAAAGAGGGCAGTTTGGGGTTGGGGAGAATTTTCAACAGATTTAAGTAGATTGTCTAAGATTATAAATCACCTACATCTGCTGCAAACCTTATCTTTCTTCTTCGAGTTCTCTTTGTCTGAACTGGATAGTCCTATCCTCAGCCACACTTGATAGCTTAAAGATACTATGGAAGAAACAAGATCAAGAACATTTTACCATAGATTGTTACTGGAAGTAAGTGAAAGTAATTGTTAATGGATGTGGAAACTGATCCCAGGAGAGGAATTGAACATAGAGGAATTTAAAAGTTCAAGTGAACTTTTGCTTTCCTTTTTACTGTACAAGAAAAGAATCGAAGGCTTGAAGGAAACTGGCTGTTTTGAGTGTCTTCTTTACTCATATAAACTTGTCTGTAAACTTCTAGTTGAGAGCATTACAAAAGTAAACAATGTGCCGTTTGAAGGCCAGCATAGAAGAAGAAGAAATAATGTTGTTTTAAAAGTATTGTACTGCAAAGAAACAAAGATATGGAGGCTTTAACGTGTCTTATGAATGGATGTTTCAATCCTGAGCTGATTCTCTTGTTGTACGATTCAGTTATCAATTCCTTTAGTCTGGTTCTGAGTTCTCCATAGCAATAAGGATTCCAAAAAAGCAGATTGCAGTGAGTATGATCAGCAAAAGCAGCCTCTTCAAAAGCAGCCTCTTCTCAGACCAGTACTCCTTTAAGTAGGGTCCCAAAGAAATACCTGGGGTTTCTTTTATTTGCTTGTTTGTTTAGTTTGTTCTGGTTCTGGGGCTTGAACTCAGAGGCTGGACCCTGTAACTGATCAATTGTCTTTTCTGTCCACCTACCTCCAAAGCTAGTATTCTACTAATTGAGCCAAAACTTTACTTCTGGATTTTTTGGTGTTTAATTACAAATAAGAGTTTGACAGACTCTCGTGCCTGGGTTGGCTTTGAACTAAGATAGTAAGAAACCCAAGTGACATCAACTCTATGGACTTCTGTCTTAAACCAAGAAATATAAGATGAAATTTATTATAAAGCTAATATTTGACAATTTTTAAAAGAAGAGAATATGTCCAGCAAAGAAGCCATAACTTTAAAAACTCAGCAAAAGTAGGTGCACTGAATCATTTTGGAATTATTTTCTCTGCTTACAAAGATTACTGTTGATGTCATCATTCCTTTTGGGGAAACTTAAAGTCATATTTGCACTTTTTTGTTAGTTGTGGGGCTTGAACTCTGATCTTGGGTGCTGTCACTCAGCTCTTCAGGTCAAGTTGAGCACTCTACCACTTTAGATATAGCAGTACTTCCAGATTTCTGGTGGTTAATTGAATATCAGTGTCTCATGGACTTTCCTGAACAGGCTGGCTTTGAACCACAATCCTCTGGTCTCAGCCTATTGAGTAGCTAGGATTACAGGCATGAGCCATCAGCACCCCGCTCATATTTGCATTTAGTGCAGTTAATGACAATAAGTAGACAAAGAATGGAAATCTGAATCAAATGATGTGACATTGCAGGTTTTCAGAATAATAGAGGTAGCAATAAATATGTCCTCTTTTTCCATTTTGTTACATTAATGACTTATGAGCTATGAGACCCTTGCATTAGCATCCTCTTCCATCTGTGTAGGTGTATTTTGTTTCAGGAAATGTTCATAGAGAAAGAGAAAGACAGATTATTAGAAAGCAAAGGAGATCATGTATGAAAGAACAGCATAGAAGGAGATACATTTATCACCCAGAGATTAAGAACTAGCTTAAGAGGTTTAGAATGCTAAAGGCAACGAGCAATATTCCTAGGTGACAACAAGTTCTTCAATAACCGAAAATGATTCCCTGGAACACTTTCTGCTATATCTTAGTTACTATCATTTATTCCTTCCATCTGGAGTTATTCCTTCTGTTCTGTCACTACTGTTAACTAGCCTCTGCCTTTTTGGTGCCAAGACTGGCCAAGAAGTTTTCCAAATCTCACTTAGACTACCTTTCTCATTCTGATTAGAAGTGACCACTCAAAACCCTGGAATCTTTGAATTTACAGAATTAATCTTCACCTGACATCTAAGCATATTCCTGGCATTAATTGCTGTGACCGAATGAACAAAACATTTTTTCAACACACTATCCTAATATAGGTAACGTACATGAATTAGGGACTATTGTCAGGTATCAGTATGGAAAGAGGAATCATATATTCCAAGTATGGATTCTTTATTTTTTTTCATTTACTAACTAAATGTTGCTGTTGTTTTTGTTTTTGTTGCTGTTGTTGTTTTGCCAGTCCTGGGACTTAAACTCAGGGCTAGGGAATTATGCCTCAGCTTTGTTTTTTCTAAAGGGGAACACTCTACCACTTGAGGAACAGCATCCCTTCCAATGTTTTTTTTTTCTGTTTATGTGGTACTGAGGAATTGAACTCAGGGTTTCATGCATGCTAGGCAATCAACATACCATGAAGCCACATTCCCAGAGCCCTTAATAACTTTCTTAAGATGGCATTACATTTTCATTCGGTGACTATGTATCATAACTTTGGATAGAAATTTTTGCTAGAAAAGTACATAGAACAAAATACTAAGTCCAGTAAGGCTAGATAGAAAATGAATGATCGTCACGGTCTAGCCAGGGCACAGAGGGGATTACTTCATGGACCTGGTACAACAGAATGAGTGAAACAGCTCCTAACCCACAACCCACCTCCAGAATGAGAGGTAAACCTTGGTTCCAGCCACTTGGGGACGCTGGCCCACCTCCTCCAGCACCCATTCAAATCAGTTCCTATGAGGGAGAGAGATTGAAAGAACGAATATCAGAATTACACTTAAGCCAGGTGCTGGTGGGTCAGGCCTATAATCCTAACTACACAAGAGGCTGAGACATGAAGATCATGGCTCATAGCCAGCCCGGGCAACATGAAGCACCTGCAATTTTCCAACAGATTACTCACCTGAGCACAGTCAGGCTGTACAAGGAGATAGATGATCTGTCTCTCTCTGTCTATCTCTGTCTCTGTCTCCGTCTCTGTCTCTGTCTCTGCCTCTGTCTGTCTGTCTGTATGTCTGTCTGTCTCTCTCTCTCTCTCACACACACACACATAAACTCAGAGCAGTGCCTCTCCTGAGTTTGTTGGAGACCAGATGTACAGGGAGCACCAGCAGAAGCTGGCAGAGCTGGGAAATGTGATCACCCACTAGAACTGTTGACAGCTGGGGAGGGGGGAACAGGCCAATTGTATGTGTGTGTGTTGGGGCGGGAGCGTTCCTCCCAGATATTCACATCAGTTCTAACCACCAGAACCCTCACCTCCCTACTGGGTTTTTCTGGGACCCTCTTCAAGTGAAAGGGTGACCCAGCACAGAAGACAAGGGCTCACACAGCAAGGGGGGGGGTCTATCTTCATAATCTAACACCCTCCACCCAAGTAAAAAGGAAAAGACCCCAGAAGGCAGGTGTGAACATGCTGCACTCAAACTCTGACTAAAGACACCAGGTTCCCACCAGGGAGAGAAAGGGTGCAGATACGCCTCTGTGTGGCTCCCACTAATCCAGGTCAGGGGCTCTGTTGTGCCCACTCCTCACCTAACCCTGCATCTCCCCGTTTCCTGGGACTCTGGCTGCTAGGGATGGGAGTGGGATCCTCAGGCCAACACTTACCCCCATCCCTTGGGTGCATTTGTGGCAGGGCCTTGGCCAGACTGTGGGGCATGGGACAGGCAGGGTTCACGGTGGTTGGGAGGAGAGGAGATATGGGGTCGTGGAATACGGGCTTATGTGGTGGCCACTCACATATGCTGCTGGGAGAAGCTATTGGAAACTGCTCTGGGTAGGGCAAGCAGCGATGGAAGAGGCATGGTAGACACTCAGGCCCAGAGCAGAGGACAGGGGTGCCATGATTAGGTCAGGGCCACAAGATGGCTGGCAGCACACCATTGCACCTTTGACTGAGGACTCCAAAGAGGCACTGCAGTTCTGAGCCAGCAGCACCAAGTTTGAAATGCTGTGCTGAGGGGAAGGTGGTGAGGGGGCCGGGACAGGGGTGGGCACGTGGTGGGGCTGACCAAGGCCTCTCCTCCTAGGCCTCGAGTCTCCTACCACTCAGCCACCTCTAGCTTCCTCAACTGCTGGTAGTGGTGTCAACCAACAGAGGGAATCCCAGTGCTATAGGGCAGCAGGGAATGTGGGCGTGGCCACCATTCTTTTATCCCATTGGTCAGAAAGAACCAAGAAATAATGTGGGTGAGGCTGGAATCCTGTGATGCAGGCAGAATTGGCAGAATCAAGATGACAGCAGCCCCTTTCCCAGGGAAAGCTGTCCAATCCAATTGGGGAAAAGAGGGTGACCTGCTTTAGCCGGATGCCTGCACAGATTGTTCTGTATGTCTGTTGCCAGTCCTGGACCATGAACTCAGGATCTGGGCACAGTGCATGAGCTGCTTTTGCTCAAGGCTAGCCCTCTACAACTGGAGCCACACACTCCACTTCTGGCTTTGTTGGCACAAGTTGGACAGGGGTCTCAAGGACTTTCCTGCTTAGGGTGATTTTGACCATGATCCTCCTATAACAGCCTTGTAAGTATCAAGGAGGACTGGTGAGAGCCAGTTAATCATTGGTGCCTGGTTAATCATTGGTCTTGCTGATGTTTTTGGACAGACTGGTGAGTTCCCTATCCTGAGGTTTAAGTGGTGGGAGCTGGAGCCCACATTTGGAATCCTGGTCCTGCCACTTCCAAATGGCAGGAGACCAATTAACGAAT
>NW_024872320.1:22500-23724 GCF_019054845.1 Dipodomys spectabilis | reverse complement strand
CTCTTTTTGTTGTGCTTCCTTCAGTAATGGATAAGATGAACATAATTCTTTAAATATACCTGCCTGTTTGCAGAAATAATAACAAACACTATACCAATAATGTTGCATGCTCAATATAGAACAAAATGTCAAATTAAAATACATGATATTATCCTTGGTCTAAACTAATTATTGCAAATAATGGAAACCATGGGACCTATGTTTCTTTGTCCAGTTTACTTCACTTAATATGATTTTTTCAAAGATCTTCCATTTCCTTAAAAATGAAATGGTACCTTTCTTTCTGATGAAAACATAGTATTGCATGTACGTATATCTCTCTGTTGTGTGTGTGTGTGTATGTGTGTGTGTGTTTCACTTTCTTGATCCATTCATTTACTGAGGGGCATCGGGGTTTATTCCATATCTTAACTAGGGTAAATACTACTGTGATAAAACATAATTGAGCTGGTAGCTTTAGTGTGGCCTTGTTTGTGGTCACTAGGGTAAATGCCCAGAAGTGGGATTACTGGGTAATAGGGGAACATTATTGTGTACATCAAGGATAATATTAATAGTTGAGCAGAATAGCTCAATAGCTATGTACATATGACTCTATAAGGTGATTCAAAGTTAAATCAACACTTGTTGATTTAACTTTTTGTTGTTCTTAATATACTACGTGATTTGTTTTTATCCTTTTGTGTTTTCCACACCTATAGTTCATCGACTGAAGACACTGTATTTTAATCTGATGCCCGGGAATTGTAAATATGTTGTTCTGAACTTGGAAATGGAAAGAGAAAAAACAAAATGGTGAGACAAAGGACAAAGGAGTAACCTATGCAACTGTGATACTCACAAGACAATATGTTGGAAATAATCTTGGGGGGGCGTTGGGAGAGAAGAGGGAAAAATTGGAGAAGGGGTAACAAGTTAGAAAAGAAATGAATTCCTTACCTTACTTGTGTAAGTATAACCCCTCTGTACTTTTCCTTAACAATAGAATTTAAATAAAAAATAAAATCAGCAGCAATACAGGAGATAGCAGAGGGGGGAAATACTGCAGTATAGTGCAGTAAAGCAGCTGTGGAGACCAGAAATTTTACTTTTACATAGGAAGTAATAAACTAGCACACAGATTTTCAGCCTCATGTCAGTCATTAAAAAGGGGAAACAAAATGCACAATCAGCAAACCAATAGAGATAAAATAGAAAACTAAGCAAGTTGAATGGATGACTTGG
>NW_024872320.1:0-17500 GCF_019054845.1 Dipodomys spectabilis | reverse complement strand
GCTCAATTGAGGAACTTCCATACATCTTTACAGAGTATTTGAACAAGTTTACATTTCCACCAATACTGTAGTAATGTTCCTTTTTGGCCACATCCCCACCAGCCCAGCATCTGTTATTTTTAGTTCTCTTCATAATGGTAACTCTAACTGGGGTGAGGTGGAAGCCCAATGTTGCTTTGATTCGCACTTCTTTTATGGCCAGAAATGTTGCATATTTCTTCATGCGTCTATTGGCCATGCATATTTCTTCTTCAGAGAAGTCTCTCTTTACATCTTTAGCCCTCTTATTAAGAGAGTTGTTATTTCTTTGAGGATTTGTTTTTATTTGGGGGGAGTTAACTTTTGGGGCTCTAAATATATTTGAGATATGAGGCCATAGTGTGTTGCAGAGCAAGTAAAGATCTCCCAATCTGCTGGATTTTTTATTTACTTATCTATATAAATTCTCTTCTTAGTCAGATTTGGTATGGTTGTGTCAAGTCTGTTAATTTATTTAAAAAACCAACTCTTTTTGAAAATTCTTTCTATGTTTTATTTTGTCTTTATTTATTTATTTCTGATTTTTTAAAACTTGTTTCTGTCTACTGCTTTGGGTTAGGGCTTGCTCCTGTTTTCAAGGAGTTTGAGGTACATAATTAAAATATTTGTTTGAGATTTCCCCAATTGCTTGATGTAGGCACTCAGAGCTATAAATTTTCCTCTAAGTACTGCATTTCCTGTGTCCCAGAGAAGCTAGTATTTTGTGTGTTCATTTTTGTTAAATTCCAGAAACTTTCAGTTGTTTTCTAATCCCTTCAGTGTCCCACTGGTCATTCAGCAACGTGTTATTCAGTCTTCATGGGTTTGAAAATGTTTTTTTTTTTTTTTTTTTTTGCTTTAGCTGTTTAATTCTAAGTTTATTGTGTTACATTCTGACAAGATATGGGAATTCAATTAATTTTTCTTTCAATTTGGACAGAATTCTGAGTGACATAGGATATGTTCTGTTTTGGAGAATCTTCCATGAGCTGCTGTGAAGAATGTATATTCTGACAATGAATGTATATTCCGTAGATGTCTGTTTGGGCTAGGTGGTCAATGTAGTTATTTAGGTCTGAAGTTTCTTGGTTGAGTTTCTCCTGGACAGTTCATTCATGGATGACAATGATGTGTTGAGATGTGTTTTCAGGTTAAGTAGTATTTGGTTGATGATGTGGAGTGCTCCAGGATTCAGGGCATTGATATTTAGACTTGTTATATCCTCCTAATTGAGCGTTGTCTTTATCAATATGTAATGTCTCTTTGTACTAATTTTAATTTAATTCTGTTTTATCTTATGTTAGTAATTGTACTGCAGCCTGTTTATGGTGTCCATTTGCTTGAAAATATATCTTCCAGCCTTTCAGTTTGAGTATGTGTTTGTTTTTGTCAATAAAATATGTCTCTTGTAGATGCTAGATGGATGCGACTTGTTTTTTGATACTACTATTTAATCTATGTCTTCTATTTGGAAATTTAAGTCCATTGATGTACAGAGTTAAGACTGAGAATTTCCTGATAGTCCTGCTATGTTATACATCTGCTGTTAGGAGCTGTGCCTCATCTACTTTTAATATATTTACTTTGTTCTTTGATAAGGAGCATTTTACATAATCAGTTCCTGTTCTTCTTGATCTTCTCTATGTAGGATATATTTGATTAACTTCTATCCTGCTGATTTGGTGGAGATACATTGTTTTAAGTTGCTTTGTAATGAAATATTTTTATATTTCCTTTAAATGTTAAGGAGTTTGGCTTGGGACCGTATTAATGATTGGTAGTTATTTACATTTAATGTTTGTCGTATATCATGCCAGGGTCTCCTTTTTGCCATATCAGCTAAAAATCTGCATTTAATCTGACTGTATATTCTTTATAAATAATCAGTCTTTTCTCTGTAGCAGCTTTAAAAATTCTTTCCTTGATCCTTAATGATCCTCTAATGGATTTTGATGTAGTGGTTGATTGTTCAGTTCTAGAATTCTCTGTTTGGTGTTTTAAAGGTTTCTCTTTTCTGAATGAGCCTATCTCTTTGGATATTTGGCATGTTCTCTGCTATATTTCTGTAATATGTTTCCCATCCATTTAGTTTCCTGCTCTTCTCCTTCTTGATACCTATCTTGATTTCTAAATGAGTCTTGTACTTCTGTAAATATCATATCTTATTTCTTGTATTTGTTCTAAATGATAATTTCCTCTTTCCTGTTAAACCTATTCTGTCTTTGACCCTGAGATTATCTTATATGTCATTTATTTGCTGTGGAGACTTTCTATTTTGTTTTCAATTTCCCTGTCTTCTAATTGGTCCTTTTTTAGGGCTTCTATCTCTTTATTAAAGATTTGCTTTAGGTATTGTATGGAATTTCTGTACATTTTTTATTTGGTTGAGTGGGTTGCAAAGGTTGTTTTCTTAGCTTTGCCTTCTCTCATATCTTTTAACTAGGCATCCATTTTTTCCTTGGACTCCCTTTACTTCTCAGAATTTATTTATCTTTGTTTCTTATCTCCACGAATTATTTTGCTAATCTTTGTTTGGTCTCATCTTGTTCACAAATTTCCTTGTAGAGGTTTTCTCAATTTTCATTAATCACATTTTCAGCAGCATTTGTAATGTATTTTGATATATCTTCTAGGTCCTTGATTGTCTGTTCTAATGGCTGGTTGTTTACTGTGTGAATTGAAGTACCTTGACATAATTTTTCTTGTATTTTTTTCTGATTGGTTGTGTCCATTTGGAGGTTTTCTCTTGGGGAAACTATGATGTTAATTATAGACTCTCTATGTTTTTGGTTGATTTACCAGGTGTTGGTTTGGTTTTCTGTTTTGATTTGTTTTTCTGGAATTAGGTTTTTTCTATACAATTAAGTGCAGAGTATAAATCAGTTATGGTGAGATGTTGTGATGTTAATACTTATGGTTCCAGTGACAGTTCAGACTGTCCAATGGTATGTTGAATAGCTCTGTGTATGGATGTGGCTTTCTCTGATTCACACTTCTGTTTCTACTTTTTTTCCACGTGGCCCTTTTATTTCTACATTGCAGATGAGCTTTTGAATATGTTGGTCAATACAGTCACAGTAGTCACCTGCCTGGCTGGCCAGGTTTTCATAGATTTCTGTTTTCTAGTGAAGATAGTATAAAATCATCTTATGAATTTTATGTCTATAATTATATCTATAATTACAGCTGTATATCTATAATTATAGTTGTCTTGTTGTGACCCTCTAGAAGTGGAGTACCGGCCAGGACTCTGTTTCATTAGAGAGACCTAGGGAAATTTTCTGTTGTTATTCTGCCATTGTTTTTCCTCTTCCTCAGATTTATTTTATATATTGTTGATTTTTTTCACATAATTTAGGATTTGTGATGGTTATATCAGGTTATTTTTGTTTTTCTGCTTGTGTTATTTTGAAGTAGTTATTTCAGGCTTCTATGAAGAGACAGAAATATTTGTTATTACATTGAGAGAAATCGAGAAGACATTTTAACTTATTTGCTACAAGTAAATAAATATTAAGCAAAGCTAATGAAAATAATCACTTCTTACTCTACAGAGGACGAGTATAGTACTCACGAATATCTTGGAGGAAAAGACTTTACACTCATTACAATTGATGCCTTACATTGAAATTACTGGCTAAACATTATTCTTCAGAAAGTCAAAAGCTGCATTTCTTTCATTTTAATATTATAAAATCATATTACCTGCATGTTGAATTGTTTTCCTCTGCTATTTTCAATTCCATTCTTCATCCATTACACATCTTTGAATGACCAATTCCTTCAAATACCTATATTTCTTATATTGTGTTATAAATCTCAGTAATATTAATACGAATTTATCTCTGAGCCTCATCTTGAGCTACATTTATATGTAATTTATGCAGTCTCAAGCAAGAAACCTATTTTACTCTATTTTATGTTTTAATCAATAAATGCATTCTCTTTAGAAATATGTTCTCATCTTTTATATTGCTCCAGTAAACATCATATGTCTAGTACTTTTAATGAAATATAAGGTTTGGAACTGGAAACCACCCCCCCCCCCATTATCACTTTAACGTAAACCCCTGGAGACTATTTTACATATAAATACATAAAAGTGCAATGCACATGTTTATATATAAATAATATAATGTTTAAGACAATTAGACACAAGGACTACCACATCAATTCTCAATTGACTTAAAGGCACCAAATCATTGTGTTCATGAATATCACTATTATTAGAAAATGACTAGTCAATACAAAGATTATATTATATTTGAAGTTTACAAAATGAAAATTACACCCAGATTTGCTGTCAATATCCTGTTTCCAGGAATACATTTTTTCAGCAAACAGGGAAATAAAAATAAGGGTTTGACACAGAATGTAAGATGTAGAAGTAGACTGTCTTTCCTTAAGATGATAAGTACCTGCAAATCATGTGATATATTCAAAGATACTATAAAAATTCATAAGAGGATGTATGATCAGAAATGATAGGTAAGAAAAGTAACTAGAAAACTGTGTATGTAAATTGAGCTTTCAATATAAGATGGCAAGTTTTCAATATATGGGCCTATAGAAGGTGATTCTGTATTTCTAACTCACATACAATATTCTGCATTTTTCCACATACTCCCGTTCTCTTACCTCAGTTCCTGATCAATATTCTTCTATTTCATGATGTCAATTCCCACTAAAATAACAAGGTGGATGTTTTTTTGGTCTCTAGATCCAATATATTTTAGTATTTTGGAATAGTATGAGTTCATGGAGTTTGACTTGAATGTCAAGATTGTAGATATTGTATTCAGGTTACTGTTAATTGGCCTGAAGCACACAAAGACACACAGTATACTAAAAAGAAGGGACTTGATCTCAGGGAAACATACAGGTCCAGGTAAGATCCTGAAGCAAAGAAAAATCAATGGAGCAAACACCAATCAACTATAAGTACAAAGGAATGGAACTGATCTCTGATGTTTCTGGGTGGCAGCTGTGTGTGTTTGCATGTGTGTGTTTGTGTGTGTGTGTGTGGAGAGAGAGAGAGAGTTAGAGAGAGAGAAAGAATTTTAGTGTGGCTTCCATATTTATAGTCCATAGAGCAATACTTATTAGGGAGGAGGTGCTCATATCAGAGCTCTGATACCATTGTCTTCATTTTTTTACTACGAAAAACACTTGCTTAATCTCTAATTAAATAGGGAAAATAAACTAACATCTAACGCGATTGTTTTGACAATTTATTAGTATATTGAAGGCGAAAGGGAGCAATTGGAGATCAGTTTAACCTTTCTCCTCTCAGTTGAATATTACACAGCAATAGATGTGATTTCAGGAGTCTCTTGCAATGTACTGACAGCTGAATTATTAATATGCTTAATAATATGAAACATATGATGGAGAAATAGATCAGCCAGCAAGCACAAAGTACTAGTGATAAGACCGAACTTTTGAGCAGGTTGTCACATCTTTTAGGAATGTAATTCGTTCATATGAACTTCAAATTTTGTGGCTTTCCCTGTGTGATTAAATGGTAGGAAAGTACTGTAGGAAAATACTCTACTGTTCAGCCAAGTAGAAAATGCTCATGATCCCATCCTCATGTTACAAATTTCCATTCCATACCGACTCTATTTTAGAGTGCTTTCATTTAATATACTGCAGCACCTCATCCTTCCCTGTGGGAGACAGGAAAAAAGATAATTTTGTTTGAATATTAAATTACATAAATTAGTGGGTACAGGCATGATTTGTAAAATTATAGAAGTTTGTAATAAATGTAAGTAGGGAACATGTCACAAACAAAAAATATAATTAAAATCACATGACAAGACTAGAAGTCACAGCATTTTGTGCAAGGAAACATACATTAGATTAGTTCCAGAATTTCTAATTTGAGATAAATTATATATTAAAGCATAATTCCCTTTACCTAAGGATTGAAACATTTTATTGAAAAATATATTTCTTAGAGATATTTCTGCTTCATAATTTTAGGGATACAGGTGAAACCATTGCAACAATAAGATGGACAAGTCAGTATGTTGAAAAACGAACTTTACAACTTTGGCCTGGTGGGGGGTGGAGATGGGAAGGTATGGGAAGGGAAAACAAAAGAGGAGGCAACAATGCTTGATAAGAAATGTACTAATTACCTTGCCCTTGTAATTGTAACCCCTCTGTACGGTATTTTCACAATAAAAAAAAAGAAAATAATTTTAAGAAAAACATAATCCCAAAGTAATAATTTTTCGTATTATTTTCCT
The DNA here is from genome assembly GCF_019054845.1 of Dipodomys spectabilis. Classification (NCBI taxonomy): domain Eukaryota; kingdom Metazoa; phylum Chordata; class Mammalia; order Rodentia; family Heteromyidae; genus Dipodomys; species Dipodomys spectabilis. The sequence continues at coordinate 11,225 of NW_024872320.1, read as the reverse complement.
ATTTCCATGTGATTTACCTCCAAATTAGAAATCCAGATATATGATTTAATTTAGTTTAACCGAAACTATTATTGAGTATAAGGTTCTTATACTCTCTACATTCGTCACACTAACATCATCAAATATGGTGATTTTGAAATGATTAGTCTCTTTGTGAACTATGTTAACATTATTTACAATGTGAGTGAAATGTTTAAAAATAGTATTTATTTTAGTTTAATTACTCTGAAGAGACAAGAACTGATATAATAAAAGGCTAAAAATGATTAGATTTTAAATTGAGAATTTAAGAAATGTTTTTGACCACACTTGTTACTGGAGCCTTCACAACACCCTCATGAGATAATTTATACTGATGAAGCAAAAATCCTAGAGCTTAGACACTTACAAATACAAAAATTATGTCATTCTGAAAATTTAGATCACATATTAAACAGAAAACTTAGCATTCAAATATCTGAATATAGTAATACATTGAATTGCAGGGCAAGTACTTGTTCTGAAAGGAGATAAAATTGTATTTATTTTTAAAAGTAAACCTAAGTATACATTTGAATAAAAGACAATGTTTAAAATATCACTCATGTAAGACAAAAGATGTACAATTCGTTGTTTTTCATGCCAATTATGTTCTCTAAACTTACTAGAAATACTAGATTAGTAACCCTAAATCATTGTTTTGTAAGGAAATAGAAATTTAGTTTCCTAAAACTCATTACTATAACTTTTTCTCAAGCAATTTCTAAGTAATTGTTTATATTTTTTGTCATAGAATCTTATTTGATTTTTATTCATTAAGTTAATTAATTAGCCAATAACAATATAAATTATGCATGAACAAAGTATCTAACAAATGTATTTCTTTCAAAAGACAAATGGCACTCTTAAAGAACACAGGAAGGGGGCTGGGAAGGTGGCTCAAGTGGTAGAGTGCTAGCCTTGAGCTGAAAAGCTGAGGGACAACGCCCAGGCCCAGAGTTCAGGCCCCACGACCAGACCACCCCCCCCCCCACAAAAAAGAACACTGGAAGGCAGTGTTATGTATTTATTAATTTTTAGTTATTTTGTTAATGGTTATTAATTTTCAGAAGTGGCATTTTCATTGTGCTCTTTCCATAATATATTTAAAACTTTTGATTATACTCCCTCTATTTCCTTTTTATTATTATTTTCTCCAAAGATCTTCTGCATTTCACATCAAATTACATCTTTATATATGCACATATAATTAATTTGGAAAACTTTATGTGAACTGCAACTTAATTCAAGATGTACAGTGGATTAACAGGAGGAACAAAACCTTGAGTATTTTCAGTTAATTCTGAATTGAGCTATCATTATTATTTTGGTTAGGATTAGGATCCCAGACAGAATTAGAATTAGGGTTAGAGTAACAGAAAATTTAGGTTCAACACAGGATGACCCATTGAAACAATGATCCTCACAACACACTCTATTGAAAATGAACTTTACACCATCCATCATCGGGAGGGAAGACTGAGGGAGGTGGGAGAAGGAAAAGATAGTGGGACAACTACAAAGAAGGGGTTAACAATGCTCTACAAGAAAAGAACGGATTACCTTACACATGTAATTGTGTTCCCTTTGTAAGCCTCTTTACAAAAAAACAAGATTTAAAAATTAATGAAAAATAAAACCTGACATAGAAATAGAAATAGAAAATAGAAATAGAAAATGAAATAGAAAAACACTTTAAAACTTTAAAAATTTAAGTTCAAAATGCAAGTAAAATTTAGACCTACACGCTGAGCAAGAGATATGATATTTGTGAAATAGAAGCTTGCTATTATCATTATGATTCAGTTATATGTAGGCTTAGGATTCTGAAAGGTGTTCCAGTTAGAGCTGGTGGTAGGATAAGATAAAAGATGTAAGATATTTTGTAAAACTCAACATATTTTACGAAGAATGAATGGCATCAAAGTTAAAATGAACGAAAACCAGTGTCAGTGGAATTTTAACCATTCAGATATAATTTGGTTTAAACTGTGAGTTACTGTTTTAGTTCTTGTTAGGATTAGGGAAGGATAAGCTTAAGGGTAAAATTTACTTTTCCACTAAGAAGTAGAAGCAAAAAAATGAGTGATTCAATAGATTCCAAACAATTTTACTTACATTAACCATTTGTTGTTAACTCAGATTGTGATTAGGATTTGGTTTCTCATTAAAGGGGGTTGAGGATAGAGTAAAGAAATGGATTAAACTTGTGGCTCATGCCTATTATCCTAACTACTCAGGAAGTTCATTTCTGAGGATCACAGTTCAAAGCCATCCCAGGCAGGAAAGTCTGTGAGAATTTTTTCTCCTTTTAACCACCAGAAAACAAGAAAAAAAGTGGTACTGTGTCTCAAGAGGTAAAGTGCACACCTTGAGTTAAAGAACTCAGGGATTGTGCCCATGCCTCGAACTCAGGGATAGGACCTAGGCCCAGAAATGATGCCTCACTACCAACAAAAAGAAAAAAAAGGAATGGGATAAATGTTTAGTAAATCTGAACTTATTTTAGGTTCTAAGAATTCAGGAAAAGATATTAGAAATACATTGTACTTCCATTATCACAGCTTTTCCTGAATGTTCTAGTTAAGTTTCAGATTAGAAAAATAACAAAATATTGAGCAAAACTACAAACTATTTTAAGAAAGATGAGTTGAATCAAAGAAGGGATTAATAAATCTAATATATTTGTGTGGCTTTTAGAATCCAAATGCAATTGGTTCTAGGGTTAGGGTTACTTTTCTAATTTATGAACTAATGAATTAAAGGCACAATTCTTTCATTCTTACAAACCAAGACAGTCACGCTTTTGAAAACAATTTCAATTTTCTACCTGAAAATGTGTCTTAAAATATTTTCCAACCAAATTAAAGAATAGTGAACAGGGTGTCATTTATTAAAATTAGGTAAGTTGATGATAAAGCTTTCAAAAATATCCAAACACATGGGATAAAACTCAGACATGGTTCTGGGAAAACAGATATTCTACTTGCTCTAGCTGGGAAATTGTTTGTTTGTTTGCTTGTTTGTGTGTGTGTGTGTGTGTGTGTGTGTGTGTGTGTGTGTGTGTGTGTGTGTGTGTGCACCCACCACAGGTCTTCAACTCAAGCCTGGGTCTTGTCATCAGCTTATTCTATGCAAGTATGGCACTAAACCTCATATCTATAGGTTTTCTTCTGGCTTTTTAGTAGTTACTTTGAGATACATTGCTCATGGATTTTAATGTCAGGACTTAATCTTCTGATCCCCAGCAATCGTTGTGTTAGTGTTTCTTTTTTTTTTTTTGGGTCCGGTCGTGGGGCCTGAACTCTGGGCCTGGGCACTGTCCCTCAGCTCTTCAGCTCAAGGCTAGCACTCTACCACCTGAGCCACAGTGCCACTTCCGGCTTTTTTCTTTTTGCTTATGTGGTGCTGAGGAATCGAACCCAGGGCCTCGAGCATGTAAGGCAAGCGCTCTACCACTAAGCCACGTTCCCAGCCCCACCTTGTGTTAGTGTTTCTGTGGGTGCTACCACAAAGTGACAGTTCAGTAAACTGGGAGCAATATGTAGTACTTTTACTAGATACAAACTAACCAGTTCATTAATGTGTGAGTAACAGGATCACATTCGATTGCCTTCAAACACATTGTTTCTAATGAGTTTAACTGAAGCCAAAAATATAATCAAAACCTATTAGCCACAATGTATGAAGTAGCACATATTTATGATGTAGAATATGTACAATGAATTAAATCCTGAATCAAAAGTCTTTGCTGGGTTTGCAGCAAAGAAATAGAGAGTCATTGAAATGAAGTCCAAACTGGAGGTCTGTAGTGAGCAGCAGAGCATCTGCTTAGTGTGTGTCCAACCCACAGGACCATAAAGAAGTAGAAGAAAGTGAAAGTGTCGGAGAAAGAGGAAAGGAAAGGAGGAGGAAGGGGAAGAAAGGAGGAAGGGTATAGCAGGAGGGAGAAAAGGAGGGGAGAGGGAATAAGTAGAGGGGAGGAGAGAACAAAGAGGGGTTCATTACCCTGGGTAAGAGGAGCAGGAGAGGAGGCAGGAGGAGGAATATAAATGCAATATAACAACAAGAATTGTTGGAAAACATTTTGCTTAAGTGATCTGCATGCGCATGGCAGGATTGATTTCTAATCAGAGAGAAATAGCACAGTGACAATATGCGTGTTACCTGTTGCTCAGTTATTTTATTCATTCTTCAGTGAGGAATTCAGATGAAATCCTGAGTTTGGTGTTTTACAGAACACTTCAGGATTTCTTTTTCATGAATCAAACATGGGAAAGAACTAATGCAACCTCCCTTAATTCAGAAAGAAAATTTTAGTGGATGCTTTTCGGGTTTTCTTTTTTTGTCTTTTCTTTTTTCTTTTTTTGCCAGTTATTCAGTGCTCCAAGGCTGTGCCCTGGAGCCCTTTCTAAGTCCCCATGTGAGCATCCATTCCTGTATTCTCTGTGGTTGTGGGTGCCTCATCAGATCACCCGTTGAGAAGTGTGGCCCCTTCCCTTACAGTGGATGTGCAGTGAGTGTATGTGTGTGCATACTCCCCAGGATTGCAGGTTAACCCCGTCCACCCTGCCCACCTAACTTCTCAGTCTCAGTTTTTCCATTTCACTCAGGAGCTGGCATCCATGGGCCTGGAATTGATTCCACTGATGCCCTCTCCTCCAGTTGTGCTGGTACTGCTCTGCAGTGGTCCTGGGTGCGAGTGCCATTCCAGGGAAACTCTGTTATAGGGTTACTGCCTGCACCCTTGGTTGTGGGGTGGGGAGACACTATGTTTGTACACTGCAGAGTCCATGTGAGAAGGAAGGTTGGGTGTGCAGCCAGCCAACTTGGGGCCAGGCATGCAACCTTGGTTCACCTCATCAGTCTTTAAGTTCATCTGTGGACTGGAGACGTGTGCTAGCCCCTCTGCCAGTGGGCTTGTGAAAGCTGCAGAAGCTCAGCAACCTGGATCTCCTTCAGCGTCTCTATGGACCTCCATTTTCTGGTCTCTGTGGACCCGGGTACAGGGCCATGCCTGCATATGTCCATCACTGCCAGAGGAACCTGGACTTGCAGCTGCAGCACCGGGAGCACGAAGCCCCTTTGGCTTTGCTGTGTAGCCTCCTCCATCGTCCTTCTGAACCACATGGGCCTAGCTCTGGGTGCCATTCCGGGGATGCTCTTTTTGGAGGCAATGGGCTCACCCCGTCCATCGTTGGTCTCCAAAGCAGGGGAATCGATTTGGCCTTGGCAATGTAGGCTGCACAGGTGGAAAGCAGGACTTGGGGTCTGCCCTGCCTATCCCCATGGCTTTAGCACCTGAGTCTGGATTTCTTGGATTGGTCAATGATGGAGCCTTGTTGGCTACCATCTACTGCAACAAGTCCTGCACTTGCTGCAGCACCAATGCAGTGTCTTGGACCCCCTTAGGGACACCACATGGACATCTGATAGGTCTACATGGGCTGGGTGTGGGTTTCATCCAAGGACTTCATTAGAAAATGCTACTCTCCTTCATGGTACTGTAAGCAAGAGGTACCACATATAATTTCTACTTTGTAACATTTTCCTTCACTGAGATAAACAGAACTGGGACATATAAATAAGTTTTATAAAAAAATATATAACCTATATCACTTCAACCTGTTAAAATATTGCAATATTTTTTATCCAGTAGGAATTCTGTCTGTAATTACTTATTTTACTTTTGAATGTAAATAATATAATATATTTTGTGTGTATTTTAGTATTCTAGTATAACTTCATTTGCACTACTTCCATACAACTTATTTTCAACTTCTGAGATTTAATCATGTGTTTTTTGGATAAGAGTTTTGTTGTAATTTTATTTCCAATTGCCATTATGGCCTTATAAATACAAACAATAAAATCCATTCTTGCTAGTATCAAGTTTAATGATTTTAGACTAGAGACTCAAGGATATATCATTATATATCATACAGTAATGTGTATCACTTTGTTTAAAATTGCTCCATAAAATAATAAGTAATTCAAGCAGCAGCCTCTTAATCTGGCATGCTTGTCCCTCTGGTGAAGTAGGATCCCAGTGGGAGCCTGCCCAACTCGGGCCCTTGTGGGCACCTCGCCTGGGACTGCGGGAGAAGATCAGGATGCACCTGCTTTTGGGCTTGGGAAGCAACACTGAGGCTGCTGAATGAATGACACCACTGACGCAAGACTTGAGTCACATCTAGCACCCAGCTGCCCCACGGGCTTGGGTCCTGAGGATCAGCCCCTGGGAACACACGCACCGCATGGCCATCCTAGGAAGGAGTGCAGACCGAAGAGAATCCACTCTGTGGATTAGCTTGTACAGTTTTTATCCTTCGTGGAGCAGGGGAAGATTCTGCTCCACTGTGGGGAGAAGACAAAAAAGACAGGCTCGGGGGGGTGATGCCAACTTTTGTATTCAGGCTGGCAAGGAAACTTTCCTCCACCCACTCTCCAGCATGCTCAGGAAGCCCTTTTATGGTTCTTGTCCATGGAGTAGCAGCCAGGGACACACACATCCTGTATTCCTGGCTGTTCTTTTGGGTTTGTATGTTAATTTATACAGAGAGCCCCTCCCTCAGACAGCAGAGTTATATTCTGGGTTTTGTTAAACATTCTGCATGTGAGCATTCCCAGTGTTTGGTTTTTGTATTGTTGCTTATAAATGTGTTGTGAAATTTGGGTTTTATGTGTTGAGGTGAGGGAGGAGGAGACAGATTATGCACATAGTTTCCTACAAGCCTTTCATCTACACAAGAAAACAGATTTTCTCTAAAAATGCCTTTCAGGAAATAAATTTGAGAGGGGGATAAAGGCTGTTTTCTCATGAGATCAAAATGTACTATTTTTATATGCATATTTTATGGTTCAAAATACAATTAAGTAATTTACTATCTAGTAATAATTTTCCAGACCTAAGACTTAAGTGTCATGGGAGCTAGAGGCAGGTTGTATTTTTAGCTTTATCCAAAGATTACTTTGTAGAATCAAAGTGGTAATACAGAATGAGAAGCACGATAAACTTCTTTGCTATTCAAGGTTTTTTATTGTTCCATATGAATTTTTGGATTACTTCTATTTCACTGAAGAGTAAGATTGGGATATTGATAGGTATCACATTGAATTTGTATATATCTTTGTGAATATTGCCATTTTCATGAGATTAATCTTCCCAATCCAGGAGCATTGGAGGTTTCCCACTTCCTTAGTACTGCTTTTATTTTCTTTTTCAGGTTTTTAAAGTTTCCATCATAGAAGTCCTTCATCTCTTAAGTTAAATCTTAGGTATTTTATTTTTTGTGCGGCTATTAAAAAAGAATTGCTTTCCTAATTTCAGCTGCACTCTTATCATTTTTGGAATACAGGAAAAGCATTGAATTCTGAGGGTTAAATTTATACTACGCTAGTTTGCGAAAGTTTCTGATCAGCTCAAGTGACTTGGGAGTGGAGTCCATGCAGTTCTTTAAATACAAGATCATGTCATCTGCAAAGAGGGAGAAGTTTACTTCATCTTTCCCTATTTGGATTTCCTTTAAGTTTGCATCTTGTCTTATTGCCCCAACTATCATTCTAATACTAAGTTGAAGAGTAGTGGAGAGAGCAGACATTTTTATCTCATTCCTGAATTTATAAGAAATGGCTTTAACTTTTCACCATTAAGTATATGCTAGCTGTATGTTTGTCAATCCTTAGCAGAAAAAACACCACTGGAGCACTATCATTTCCAAATTTCAAACTCTACTAAAAAGCTATAGTAAAAGAACAGCATGGCAAAAAAACAGAGCTGAGGACCAATGCAATAGAAATGAAGACTCAGAAATGAACCTACTGACCTATTGCCACCTAGTCTTTCACAAGGGAGCTAGAAAAATAAAATGGAAGAAAGACAGCCTTTTGAGTAAATTGTGTGGGCAAAAGTGGTTAAACATCACTAGAAAACTAAAGCTATATCTCCCTGCACGAGAGTCAACTCCAAATGGATCAAGACCTCAAAATAAAAGAAGACACCATGAGAACATTACATGAAGGAGTAGGAGAAACTCTAGGGCTTTTTAGCCTAGGCAGAAATGTTCTTCATAGAGAACCAGAAACAAAAGTAATCAAAGAAATATTGGACAAATGACATTGCATGAAACATCAGAGCTTCTACAACGGAAAGGACATAGCTAGCAAGATGAATAGAAATCCTATGTTCTGGGAGAAGCTCTTCACAAGTCATAAAATGGACCAGGTCTTATATCTAAAATATACTTAGAACTCAAAAAATTAATTCTCCCCAACAATAAATCCTCAAACAAATCCTCAAACAAATCCCCAAACTGCTCAATAACTAATTGGGCTAAAGACTTTAAGAGAGATTTCTCTGAAGAGGAAATAAAAATGGCCATTAGACACTTGAAGAAATGCTCAACTTTTCTAGCAGTAAAAGAAATGCAAATCAAGACAACATTGAGGCTGCATCTCATTCTAGTTTGAATGACTATAATCAAGAAATATAATAACAATAGTTTTTGGAGGGGATGTGGCTAAAAGGGAACCCTACTGCATTTTTTATGGGAGTGCAAACTTCTTTAACCTCTTTGGAAAGCAGTATGGGAGTTCTTCAAAAGACTCCACATAGAGCTGCCCTATAACCCAGCAATCCCACTTTTGTGTATTTACCCAAATGATCACAAACTAGGTCATACCAAAGCTGCCAGCACAACAATGTTTATTGCAGCATTATTCACAATAGCTATGATATGGAACCAACCTCAATACTCCTCAGTAGATGAATGGATCAAGAAAATGTGATATATATATATGTGTGTGTGTGTGTGTGTGTGTGTGTGTGTGTGTGTGTGTATACAATTATATATATATGTATATTTATATACATATATATGTATATAAAGAGAGAGAGAGAGAGAGAGAATGGAAATCTATGCCTCCATCAGAAAGAATGACGTTGCTCCATTTGTTAGGAAATGGAAAGACTTGGTAAAAATGATATTAAGTGAAGTAATCCAGGCCCAAAGAAACATAGGTCCCATGGTTTCCCTTGTTTGCAAGGACTAGTACATGTATAGGACAAACAGAGAAGATCAAAGGCTATGCACATATGACCATATAAGATGATGATAAATGAAATGCACCCCAAATCAGAGACACAGTGGGTTTTCCTTTCTTGCTTTTGTTTTTAATATACTTATAATGCGCTATGTGATTCCTTTGTTGGTTCATCCCATCACGGTATAACCCTTGTTTTCACTGTATTTGATTCCAGTGTTCTGCATCTTGTATATACATTTTTGTAATTTGGGGAGTGTAAGGGATATAGCAGAATGCTTAAATGGGGATGGAAGTTCACCCATTGTGATGATGAGATGTGCAGGACATTGTGTCGAAAATGAATTTACAATGTCAGGCAGGGGTCAAGGAAGGAGGAGTTGGAGAGGTGGGGAGGGAAGGGATAGTAGGGGAAAAACAAAGGAGTAGGTAACAATGCTCGATAGGAAATGCACTCATTACCATACTCATGTAACGGTAAACTCTATATGCAGTACTTTTACAATAAAAATATATAAAAAACTCTCTGCCCGGTGTAAATTTCCAGCGCTGCCCTTGGCATTGCATTTTTTTGCCTTTTCTGGCTGTGGTTGTCCACCTTCCCAGTGGATCAGTAGTCTTCAAGGCATCTTGGTCATGAACTGGGACTTGGGTTATCCAGTGGTGGTTGGAACCAGGCCAAGGACAGGACAAAACCACTTCCAGGACATGGCTTCTTAATTCCCAATGCAACTAGGATTGGAAGCAGAATTTCTCTGAATTTGACCCCAGAAAACAATCACGGAACCAAAAGGCAAGGTCACCAAACACCTACCCTCCTCCCCCCATTCTCTCCTTTCTTCCTCCATGGAAAAGTACAAAATAATTTTGCAGGTTTTGGCACACAAAAATTGCCCACCACCTCTCCTGGTAAACTAGGTTTCAAGTCACTAAGTCATGTAAACGGATAATGCGACACTCATTATTCTGGACATCATCTTCAGATTATTTGATGCTTTAATTGGTTGTTGGTGGTGGTTGTGGTAGGGGGCCTGACTCTGGGTCTGGGTGCTGTCCCTGAGCTCTTCAGCTCAAGGCTCGTGCTCTAACACTTGAGCCCAGCACCATTTCCACTTTTCTCTGCTTATGTGGTGCTGAGGAATTGAACCCAAGACTTCATGCGTGCAAGACAAGCACTCTACCACTGAATCTCCTTCCCGGCCCTAATGCTTTAATTCTTTAAAATTTATTTTAGTCAGTCATAGGGATTGAAATCAGGACCAGGGTGTAACGTATCCCTGAGTTCTTCAGCTCCAGGGAAGCACTCTACCACTTGAGCCACAGTGCCACTTACTGTTTCTAGATAAGCAACTCTCAGACTTTCTTGCTAGGGTTTGCCTTGAACGGTGAATTTTAAAATTATTTTTCTTCTACTTGTTTATTGGATCATTACAGTTTTTCTGAAATTTAAAGTTTTCTGTAAACCTTTGTTTTCAAGTAATCCAACAGCATTAAATATTACATTTAGAAGCTATCCTGTAGAACATCCTTTATGAAATTCTTATGTTAAGATGAAATTCTTATTCTTTGTAGAAAAATTCCATTAAAGTCCAAATGGGAAATATGCTCATTTCAGCAGCTTTGAGTCTCCTTCCTATTTTTTTTCTCTCTACTATCTTTTCTTGTTCTGGAACAAGTGTCATGGACTGTCCAAACATTCAAAGGAAGCTTATTCCAATAATTTTATAGAAAAGGAATGTGGCCTGCCTGCATCTCAAGGCAACTTTGAGTAGGTTAATCTGAAAATTCACACTAGTGAATTTTCAAAGTTATTTTGATAATTTTTTAAACCATTCATTAAAGAGGTTCCAAATAGCAAGAATAAAAAACAATGTTCTGCTTTCTAAGAATGTTTTAAAAGCTAGTAAGTCAACAAAACACATTCTATTCTTCCAAGATTCCATGGTGAATAATTTCTCTTTTATCATAACCCTGACACTGACCTCTCCCTTCAAACTTGTAGCTTTATTCAGTTTTCCTGTTCCAGCTTTCGTTTAGGTACCAGCATCCATAATCTACTTATAGTATATGACAATGAAATTCCATTTGTTTTTAGAAAGCTCAATTAATATTGCCAAAGGCAGGCTCATGAGCATATCACAGAGCATTAACTATTGAATATCGTT
>NW_024872319.1:0-16232 GCF_019054845.1 Dipodomys spectabilis | reverse complement strand
AGCCAAAAGATAACTTTTCGAGCACTCTAACTAAAAAGAAATGTTACATACAGAAACTAATAGATATGATATAGCTTGATCATTACGCAACCTATAAATGAATGGGATTACCACTCCATACTTCATAAATGTGTAAAAAATAATTATGTAGCTAGGTGCCAGTGGTTCATGCTTGTAATCCTAGTTACTAAAGAGTTTGATGGCTGAGAATCATGGTTCAAAGCCAGCCTAGGCAGTAAAGTCCGTGAGACTTTTTGTTTTTTTTTTTTAATTTTGGTTTATCATCAGGCTTGAAATCTGGGCTTGGGCACTGTCCCTATGCTTGACAGATCAAGGTGAGCATTCTACCACTTGAGACACAGCACCACTTCCGGTTTTCTGGTGGTTTTATTGGAGACAAGAATCTTACAGAATTTCCTGCCCCAGCTGGTGTTGAACCGCAATCCTCAGATCTCAGCCTCCAGAGTAGCTAGGATTACAGCCGTGAGCCACTGGCGCCGGCTCCTTGACATTATCTTCAATAAGCCACCAGAAAACTGGCAGTGGCTCAAGTGGTAGAGCACTAGCTTTGAGGTCAAGAGCTGAGGGACAACATCCAGGCACAGATTTCAAGCCCCACGACCGACAAAATTTAAAAATAAAGTGTTAAAAATAAACCAATATTTTGGCATAAATGTTAAAATATAATTCTAAAAATTTTTGAATCCTCACTAGATATAATAGTTTATATAAATGAGGAGAAGTGTTTTCTGGTTTTGGTAACCATTGAATCAATTGTGTAAGTTACACATTTCTCAATCAATTCATATTTATGCATTTATATACTTATGTGCCATAAGTATAATTAACTGATAAGTGATAGGCAGTGCTGTTTTAGGAATCTCCCTTGGCTTTCTAACATTAAACTTTCTACCCTAAAATCAATATGCCCTCCAACCTTGTCAGAGATTTCATTGACAGTAAAGTTACTTATCTCATTGGAGCAGAAAAGTATAAGCCATAATTTTTTTGGAATAACTGTCACATGTACATGCATTTCACTTAGCTTAAGAACCATGCCAGTAATAGCAAAATGTCTTCTGAGCTTTTCAGTCTCATAAGAGATGAAAATCTTTAATTATATATCTATTTTTTCTGCCTAACATCCTATATCTTAGGAAGATCTTTTTGTATAACACTGTATTCCTGATTAGAAGACTGGAACAAAGGCAATAATGAAAATAGCCAAGGAAAATACTTGGAAACAATTTAAAAAGCAATGGCAGAAACGCCTGTTTTCATTGGTTTCAATGAGAATATACCTTAAAGTATGTTTTTTGTTATTTAAAGTGCAATAATTAAACTTTAATTAGCATTGAAGAAGGGAATAGAAAACTGTGTTTAAAGACAGCTTGACTTTGAGAAATTCAACAAAAGCATAATGGATTTTTCTTGTTTTTCTATATAGTTGCCAAAATAATAGAGAGCAACACCCAAAGGCAGGAAAACACCTAAGCCAAAGCAGTAAACTTTTGTCTATAAAATAATTGTATGTGTCTGACTCTTTCAAAATCAGGCTTGCAAAGAGGAAAAGTGTATTTGCTTTAGTGTGAAAAATAAAAAAATATAAAAATCCTTTATTAATGTTTTACATAATGATCCCCAAATGTGAAAATAAATATAGGGAGCATCTTATTTAAATATTATTTAAATATTGTTGAGAATTTCAAGACTTTCTTTATGTAAGGCCATTTGAAGTATGTACAGCATACCTGTGTACAAAGCCAGTGACAACAGGCAAATATGACTAAGTTTCCCGAAAAGGATCTATGAAGTCAATAGTTGTATTCCCAAGCAGTTGAAAAAATGCTTCCAAAATGATTCAGTGCACCTACATTTGTGGAGTTATTTAAGTTATGAATTCTTTGTTAGACATATTCTTTTCTTTTAAAATTTTTCAAATATTAGCTTTATAATAAACTTCGTCTAGTATTCCTTGGTTCAAAACAGAAATCTTGATACAGTTGATGTCACATGGCTTTCTTACTTTCTCAGTTCAAAGCCAACACAGACAGGAAAGTCTGTCACATTCTTATCTGTAACTAAACACCAAAAACGCCAGAAGTGGAGTTTTGGCTAAAGCAGTAGAGTACTAGCTTTGGGGGAAGTAGGCCAGGGAAGGCATTTGTTCAGGGACATGGTCCAGCCTAGGAGTTCAAGCTCCAGAACAAGGACAAACTACACAAACCAACAAGCAAAAGAAACCCACATATTTGTTAGGGACCATCCTTAAAGCACTGGTTTGAGAACAGGCTCCATTTGCTGATCATACTTAGTGGATCCTGCTTTTTTGGCATACAAATAGCGCTGGGGAATTTAGGACAAGACTAAAGGAATTAATAAATGACTTCTGCAACAACAGAATCATCTCAGTAGTGAAATATCCACGCATAAGACAATTTAAAACCTCCAAGTCTTTGTTTCCTTGTAATAGAACACTTTTAAAACAACGTTATTTCCTTTTATTCTATGCTGGCCTTCAAATGGCACATTGTTTCCTTTTGTAATACTTTCAAGAAGACGTTTACAGACAATTTTTTTTTTTTCCTTATAAGAATGAGTTCTTTATTCCTGGAGAAGAAAAATTTTACATAAATCTCAAGTAATTATGACAGTCATGACAGGAGTACCATTTTTTAGATGACACTGAACAAGTGGTCTCCAAAAATTATTGGCTGCATTTACACAGAGTAATCATCTAAATAATTTTTGCTTTTTTACTTCTGACAGTCACAAACAGAATTAAACTGACAGACTTTGAAGCATCAAATTAAAAATTAACTTTTTCATGTTGCATGAGACATTTGGAATAACTTTTTCATGCTACTCAAAGATGATGGGCACTGCAATAATTATACATGTCAAGATCGGAAAGAGAACATAGAGATAAGAATTATTACACCTTTGTTTATTGGGAACATTGCTCCTTTCCTGAGGGTTCTATTGATAACTATCCTTGAGTTTCTTCTGGTACCAAGCATTGTTGTAACTTTTAGCAGATTCTATAATTCTAAAAATTTCCCACTGGTTTTCCTCTTTATACCTGGTTAATAGTCATCAGGTACAGGTCATATTAGAGCATGCACTGATGACTATGGGGAGGGACAAATTTTTTCATATATTATCTTTTTTTTTTTTTTAATTTTATTTTATTTTATTTGAGAACATACTGTACAGAGGGGTTACAATTACATGGGCAGGATAATGCATACATTTCCTACCAAGCATTGCAGCCTCCTCCTTTGTTTACCCTTCACCTCCCTTCCCAGCCTCCCCCCTCCCTCCCACCCAATCATACCCCCCCACCCCACCCCCCACCGACATTGTAAAGCTGGTTTTGACATGACATTTTGTACTTCTCATTGTTGCAACAGGTCCACCTGAATCCTTAAACGACTTGTTTGTCCCCATCTCCTCCACATGTTATACTGACATCAAATATAGTGAAAGCGGGGGTTACACTGTGGGGGAGGGACATACAAAGCAACAAAGAAATAATCTACAGACAATTTTTATATGAATAAAGTACACACTTGAAAAAAATCAGGGACAGAGTTTCCTTCAAGCCTTGGATTCTTTTTATTTTTTCTAACAATGAATATATATATATATATATATATATATATATATATATATATATATATGTTTTATAGTGAAAATACTGTACAGAGGGGATACAATTACATGGGCAAGATAATGAGTACATTTTTTATCGAGCAATGTAGCCATGCCTTGGTTTCCCCTTCCTATCCCTTCCCTTCCTCACCTCTCCCCCTCATCCAATCCTCCTTCCCCCACCAACAAAGTTGTAAAGTTCATTTTCGACTTAATGACATGTATATCTCATTGTTGCAATGGGTCCAACTGTATCCCTATTTAAATGATTTTTTTCCCTTCACCTCCACAAATTATAGCGATATCAAATACAGTGAAAGCAGGGGTTATTGTTATGCCATGGGAAGGGACATACAATGCAATAAGGAAATCATTTTATAAATATGTTAGAAACAATCACATGAAACAAATAAACATTTGAATACATAACTTAGGGTTCATTTCCCTAACATCAACTTATCTGACCTTTTCTGTTTGACTCAGACATATACTAATTATTGCAAACAAGGAAAACCATGGGACCTAGGTTTCTTTGGGCTTGGCTTACTTCACTTAATATAATTTTTTCCAAGTCTTTCCATTTCCTAACAAATGGGGCAATGTCATTATTTCTGATGGAGGCATATGATTCCATTGTGTATATATACCACATTTTCTTGATCCATTCATCTACTGAGGGGCATCTGGGTTCATTCCATAACTTAGCTATGGTAAATAAGGCTGCAACAAACATAGTCGTGCTGGTACATCTAGTGTGGCCTTGTTTGTGAACATTTGGGTAAATGTCCGAAATTGGGATTGCTGAATCTTAGGGGAGCTCTATGTGGAGTCTTCCATACTGCTTTCCAAAATGGTTGAACAAGTTTTCACTCCCACCAACAATTCAGTAAGGTTTCCTCTGTCCACATCTCCTCCAGCCTCTGTTGTTATTAGAGTTCTTGATTATAGCCTTTCTAACTGGGGTGAGGTGATATCTCAATATTGTTTTGATTTGCATTTTTTTTATGTCTAGGGAGGTTCAGTATTTCTTCATATGTCTTTTGGCGATCCTTCATTCTTCTTCAGAGAAGTTTCTCTTTAAGTCTTTAGCCCACTTATTTATTGAGCAGTTGTTTCTTTGAAGATTTGTTTTTGGGGGACTTAATTTTTTGAGTTCCAGGTATATTTTAGATATGAGACCCTTGTCCATTGTATGGCTAGTGAAGATGTTCTCCCAATCTGTGGGCTTTCAATTGATCTTGCTAGCTATGTCCTTTGTCATGCAGAAGCTCAGCAATTTCATCCAATCCTTTGTCCAACCTTTCTTTGATTTGTTGTGTTTCTGGGTGTCTATTAAGAAAATTTCGGCTTGTGCCAAGGAGACCTAGTGTTTCTCCTATTCCATCACGTAAAGTTTTCAGGGTGTCTGCTTTGATTCGGTCTTTGACCCATTTGCAGTTGAATCTAGTACAGGGTGATATATGAGGATTTAGCTTAAGTTTTCTACAAGTATTTAACCAATTTTGACAGCACCATTTACTGAAGAGGGTGTCTTTCTTCTATTCTACATTTTTAGCTCCCTTATCGAATATTAGATGACTATAGGTCTGTAGGTTCATTTCTGGGTTTTCAATTCTATTCCATTGGTCCTGAGGTCTGTTCTCATGCCAGTACCAAGCTGTTTTGATTACTATGGCTTTGTAGTTAAATTCAAATTCGGTTTTCATCTTCCTCCAGCACTGTCCTTTCTGAAAAAGATCATTTCAGCTATTCAGGGTCTTTTATTGTTCCATATGAATTTTTGGATTGCCTTTTCTATATCCTTGATGAAAGAGGTTGGAATATTTATAGGTATCACATTGAATTTGTAGATAGCCTTGGGAAGTATTGCCATTTTCACGATATTAATCGTTCCAATCTAGGAGCATAGGAGATTTTTTCCACTTTGTAAATTCTGTTTTGATTTCCTTTTTCAGATTTTTAAATCTTCATCATAGAGGTCCTTCACTTCTTTGGTTAAGTTAGTTCCTAGGTATTTTACTTTTTGTGGGGCTACACTGAATGTAGTTGCTTTCCTAATTTCAGCCAAACCTTTCTCATTGTTGGCATAAAGAAAAGCCATTGATTTTTTTTTTTTTTTTTGGTCGTCCGTGGGGCTTGAACTCTCGGCCTGGGCCCTGTCCCTCAGCTATTCAGCTCAAGGCGAGCGCTCTACCACTTGAGCTACAGCGCCACTTCCGGTTTCCTGGTGGTTTATTGGAGATAGGAGTCTCACGGTCTCTCCTGCCCGGGCTGGCTCTGAACCGCGATCCTCAGATCTCAGCCTCCTGAGTAGCTAGGATTACTGGCGTGAGCCACCAGCGCCCGGCTAAGCCATTGAATTTTGAGGGTTAATTTTATACCCTGCTACTTTGCCAAAATTTTGAATCAGCTTGAGTAATTTTGGCGTGGATTCTGTGGGATTCTTTAAATACAAGATCATGTCATCTGCAAAGAGGGAGAGTTTTACTTCTTCTTTCCCTATTTGGATCCCTCGAATGCTTGCATCTTGTCTTATTGCTGTAGCTAGGCATTCCAATACTAGATTGAAGAGAAGTGTAGAGAGTGGACATCCTTGTCTCATTCTTGATTTAAGAGGAAATGGCTTTAGTTTTTCACCATCAAGTATAATACTGGCTGTAGGTTTGTCCTATATGGCCTTTACTGTATTGAGGAATGCTTCATGGATTCCTAGTTTTTTCCAGAACCTTCACATCAAGGGGTGTTGGATCTTGTCAAATGCTTTTTCTATGTCTATTGAGATAACCTTGTAGTTCTTATCCTTGCTCCTGTTGATGTGATGAATTATATTAATTGATTTGCTTATATTGAACAAGTTTTGCATCTCTGAAATGAATCCTCTTTGATCGCGGTGTATGATTTTTTGGATGAATTGTTTAAGTCGATTGGCCCAAATTTTGTTGAGAAGTTTTGCATCAATGTTCATCAAAGAAATGGGTCTATAGTTCTCTTTCTTTGATGAGTCCCTGCCTGGTTTTGGGATGAGGTTTATGATGGCTTCAAAGAATGAGTTGGGTTGTGAACTTTCTGTTATTTCATTGAAGATTTGGTGGAGTATTGGTGTGAGCTCTGCCTTAAAGGCGCTGTAAACCATCTGGTCCTGGGTTTTTCTTAGATGGGAGGGCTCTTATTGCTGTTTCTATTTCAATGCTTGATATGGGCCCCTTAAGAAGCTTTAACTTATATTGGTTTAGTTTCAGCATCTCAGTATTTGCTAGGAAAAGTTCCATTTCTGCCTAGATCTCAAACTTATTAGCATAAAGTTGTGAGAAGTATTCCCTTATAATGTTCTGAATCTTGGTTGTTTCTGTGGTGATGTTTCCATTCTCATCTCTGAGTTTATTTATTTGGGTGTGTTCTCTTCTTTTTCTGTTAAAGTTTGCTAAGGGTCTGTCAATTTTGTTAATTTTTTCAAAGAACCAACTTTTTGTTTGTGATTCTTTCTATGGTTTTTTTGGATTCTAATTCATTTAGTTCTGATTTAATTTCAATTATTTCTTTCCATCTACTCTACTGAGGTTTATCTTGCTGCTCTTTTTCAAGGAGGCTCGGATGTCTAATTAAATTGGTGGTTTCAGATCTCTCCAATTTGTTGCTATCGGAAATCAGAGCTATAAACTTGCCTCTGAGTACTGACTTTGCTGTGTCCCAGGGGAGCTGATAATTTGTGTGTTCATTTTTGTTGAATATCATGAATATTTGAATTTCTTTTCTAATCTCTTCCATGACCCACTCATGATTCAGCAGTGTATTCTTCAACCTCCAGGTGATACAGGAATTTCTTTGCTGACTTTTGTTGTTGAATTCTAATTTTATTCCCTTGTGGTCTGAGAGAATGCAAGGTATAACTTCAATGTTTCTTAATTTGGACAATGGATTCTTTTCTTGTATAGCAAAAAGGAACACACAAAGTAACTTGGACTTTGTCATTTCTCTATGTTCAATATCTCCTTTGGGATCAGTTTCCACCTGCAGTAACATTTCCTTCTACTTACTTCCAGTAACAATCTATGGCACTGCTCGAGGTAAAATGAATGTTTTCAGGCTTCATTGAACTAGCACAAAGACATCTTTGGACATGAGATAACATGCCTTTCAGAGACAACTTAGTAAATACAAAATATAAAATTTAAATGGCTTATAAAAACATTGTTCATGTACATATGGCCATATAAGATAATGTTAAGTCAAATGAATCTCAAGATAGGGACACAACTTGTTTTTTTTCTTTATTGCAATTGTTTTTAATGTATCAAAAATGTACTATGTGACTTTTTCGTTTCTCCACCATGTTCTTCCCCCATCATATAACTCCTGTTTGAACTGAATATTATGTTGGTGCCCTGCATCTTGCATGTACATTTTTCTAGTGTGGGGAGGGGAAGGAAAACAACAAAATTCTGAAACAAAGATTCAGGATGACCTATTTTAACAATGATATGAACAAGACACTATGTAGAAAATGAACTTTAAAACTTGGGGAGTTGAGGGGGAATTGAGTAGATGGGGAGGGAACGGATACCACAGGAAAAACAAAAGAGGATGTAACAATAGGAAATGTACTCATAACTTTACTTATGTAACTCTAAGCCCTCTGTACACTATTTTTACTATAAATGAAGAAACCATTATCCAGGAGTACATTAAGTTCAAATTTCATAAGTGCTCTTAAATTAAATTTAACTGGGAGAAGATTCTCAGAAACGTTTATTTGTGTGTGTGTGTTTCTTTTGCATTATTTCCCAAGTGTACACAAGTTAACAGTAGAAGAATCAATGGGAATAATAAGAGAAAGAAAAGTTCTGTGTTTAAGTATAATGGTTTAATATACTATAGGATATTCTGCAAATAAGACAACATTGAACCAATAAAGCCAAGGTCATTATGTAGATCTATAGGAGTGACATAGAGAAATAATTAATACTAAGAGGAACATGAACAATGAGGCCACTGTCTTTCAACTTCTATCTCTAAATCGTGGTTGCTAATCCCACAAATTTGTAAAATGTACAATGGAAGAATAATTCTAGTTCCAAAGCAAGTTAGATATAAGAGCATGGACTTAACTGGAAAAAAAATCCATGGTGAGAAAGTGGGAATTACTAGCAAAGAACTGGTGGACAAGATCTCATTTCTTTTTCTTTCTTTTGTCTTTTATCTTTTTTTGTTTCTGATGGTTGTGGCAGAGTTTGAACTCAGCCTGGGCAATATCTCTCCACTCTTCAGCTCAAGGCTAGTGTTCTACCTCTTGAGCCACAGCGCCACTTCCAGTTTTCTGGTGGTTAATTGGAGATAAGTGCCTCAGAACCTTTCTTTCCTACCTGTACAGGATTTGAACTGCAACCCTCAGATCTCAGCCTCCTGAGTAGCTAGAATTATAGGCATGAGCTCAAGTGATGGAATTCTAGTCATGAGCAAGATTGCTGAACAAGGTTGCTGAGGCTTTTGCATAAAAACATAAAAACATACACATACACACAAAGGCATATATATGTACAAACCCACCTGCACAAATGAAACAACTCTCAAAATGTGGAGAAATGTTAGAAAACAATTGAAAATATATCCTGAGTAAGACTAGATCAAGTGATAATTTTTAATATTAGAAAGTCCTCAAATGAAATTTCTTCAAAGAAGTTTGAGATTATTACATACTTAGGGACCAGAGATAATAAGAAAGTCAATTAATCATTATTAAAGGGATTGGATCCATGGAAGAATGTATCAGTGACCCCTGCAGGTGCATCTGAAAATGTTCATATCCTGTGTCAAATGATAGAACATCTTGAAAATAGTACATACTGTACAGAGGGGTTACAATTACATGAGCAGGATAATGCATACATTTCTTACCAAGCATTGCAGCCTCCTCCTTTGTTTACCCTTCACATCCATTCCCAGCCTCCCCCCTCCCCCCCAACCAAACCTTCCCCCCCTACATAATGCATATAATACTTTAATCTGATATGTTGCTTTCAAATATTCTTCTAGTCTATAGCTTACCTTTTTCATTTTCTTAGTAGTATCCTTTGAGTAAGCTGTATTTTTGTTGAAGGTAAATTTCATTTATATATTTCATTAAATATTAGTTTTAAATTTATATTTAATATATATTTTGTACTCTTAATGCCCTCTCTAGGAATATTATCAACTTTAATTCATGAGGAATCTCTTCTACATTTTCCTCTAAAACTTTTATATTTTTTATTTTGCATTTATATGTTGTTACTGTGCATGTTTTAAGGAATAAGACTTTAATGTGCTATTTCATGCAAATTGATGTCTAATGGCACAAAATTTGAAAAAATAAAAAACTGCTTTGCAGAAAAGAAAATTGTACATAAACAGTTTGAGCAGTCAATCTAATGGATAAGATCATAGGAGAAGTTCAGAATTGCTAGTCTGTATTTATATTAAATAAACCACCAAACTATGGCAGGGAAATTTGATACAAGCCTGGAATTCTAGCACTCAGACTAAGACAGGAGATTAGAGAGTGGGATTACATAGTGATACCTTCCCTGGGCCAGGTAGTATAATTTTGTCTCAATGAAACAAGCCAAACAACAAGAAAGGAATACACAGTTGGAAGTTTGGGCTAATTTTGTCATTATGTTTTGAGAAGGCAAGTTTCTTGTTGAAATGCAACTCATATATAATCCTCAGTTGTGTTTTAAATGCTCTCTTCATTACACAAGATTTTTAGATGCAAAATGGCTCATGATTCCCAATCAAAAATTTGAAAAAGTAAGTATCATTCTGTTGGATTTCAAAGAAATAATGAGAGATTACAAAATTTTAAGCCTGGAAAAATAAAAAGTTCATCTAATGTAGGCCTTTATAGACCTTGCTAAATTAGAATTTATATTTAAAATAAATATTTTGGTTTTGTTTGTAATTTCATATTCTATAGGATACTACAAAATTCTTTTTAAGTAGAGGTTTTGACAAATTCACAAATGAATTTGGCATTTTATTTGCCTAAAATATTCTTTGAAGCGAGGTTTAATTTGAAATTAGTTAATTCATAATTCCAACAGTTCATATATAAATTGATAGTGTGAATAATCTAGACAGAGTTGCCAACAAATGGATGATATTAATTTATAAATTTAGAACAAGCAATTTTTTGAGCTTTTGGTATAACATGGTATGAAGAGAGTAATTGTGTGAGGTCGTGGGTCTTCTATCTATTCATAATACAGGAAGAAATTTCCTTAATTACATGACTCTGTTTACAATGAGAAAAATGCTAGGGTTGGAGTTGGTTTTTATATTTTGGTTTGTCCTCAGGTTTGAACACTGGGCGTGGCCACTCTCTTTGAGGTGGTTTGTGCTCAAGGCTCATGCCCTACCACTTCAAACTCAGTGCCACTTGAGTCTGGCTTTTCCTGAGAAATTTATTGG
Source organism: Dipodomys spectabilis (assembly GCF_019054845.1). Taxonomy (NCBI): domain Eukaryota; kingdom Metazoa; phylum Chordata; class Mammalia; order Rodentia; family Heteromyidae; genus Dipodomys; species Dipodomys spectabilis. The sequence goes on along the minus strand of NW_024872319.1, from coordinate 5,132 downwards.
AGATAAGAATCTAAGGAATCTTCCTGACTGGTTGGGCTTTGAACCATAATCTTTTGATCTCAGTCTCCTGAATATCTATGATAGAGAAAAAATATAAATAATATTTGCAAGTGTTCAGAATTCTAGAAATCAGAAAAATGTTGCAGCAAATTTAGTGTAGTGTACTTTCCACAATAGGAAAGGCATCATATTAGCACAAGTGTAGTATTTTTTCACAATAGTGATAAGCTATTCATGATGTGAATTAAGGGAATTTTAAGGTGCAACTTACAAATTGGAAACTGTTGGGCTAGGAAGACTTTATGGCAAAAAAGCTTGGGATTGATGGTCACAGAAATAATAGCTTACTCTGATGAACAAATGTTTACTCTTGAGGAATTAATTATTACACATACTTCATAGTTATATTCTTCACCAGAATGTGGCTATTTTTTTCTGTTGATTTCTCAATATGTAACACCCCATTAGAAACTGTAGCTATTGCAGAATTAAATAACATGCAAACAGGTAATGTTTTTAATATCTCTGATATGAAATGCTCAGAATTTGAAAATGAGTAGTTAGTATTTGTAAGAACTTTGAAAAACACATATATACTGTCCTTTGAAGAATTATTCAGTTTTAAAAGTTAGGAGTTTCCAGAGAATTAAACTGTTTTTTGTTTTACTATGAGACAATACTGAAATTATAATTTTTTGGAAAATTATGGCAGGTATATTGTGAAAATATTGTATATTTTGATAACATTCAAGTTGATGAACCTCTGATAAAGAAGGTGTAATTAATTCAAATTAGATGCCAAATAGTGTTCATTTTAAAAAAGGTAATGCACATAGAATAATATTTACTATAGCAATACAGTGAAATTATACTTTATGTAACTTATTTTTAGTTTAATTTTATTTTTACGGTGATATATACAGAATTTGCATTAATTGTAAGGTAGTGAATACATAATATGTCGACATTTTGTTGATTCGTTCATCTACTGAATGGCATATTGGATTAAAACAGGTTTGCATCTAAGTATCACGTAGGGTCTTTCAAAAATGACAGATGATACCTCCCCAGAAATACTAAAATAATGATTTCTATGTAAGAAAGTAATTTATGGTGGTACAATGTTGAAATATCTGGATGAGTGTAATTATATCTTGCGCTGAATTAGTCAGGAAGATATCCAATATCGTATGGGATAAAAATGGTAGTGACAAAATATTCCATTGAGAAATATATAGGAGGCTGCCAGAAGTATGAAGAAATTCAGATAATTTTGAAGAATTTAGAAATACAAGCTCAAATATGTTTCTGTAAATAAAAATTATGTAAGTGAAAGGGCAAAAGAAGGAGAAGAGTAGAAAATAACTGACAGCAGATCATTGTCCCAAGTTAGAGTATAAAGTCATAATCTAGAGTACAGAGGAAGATGGCAGAAGGTCTAGGCTAAACAAGCTTTCACGTAGACAACAGTTTTAGTTTTCCAGTCAAGAGTCCTAGGCTAGACAATCACACCCAGTGTGCCATCACAGTACAGAGAGTTTGGCTAGAGATGGAATATCCAGGCAAGGAAACAGATCTGAGCATCAGCGGCCAGAGCCACCATGCCTACAGAGAGAGTCCAGTCAAAAAGATGCCAGACACAGTGGGCATATTCTACTCAACACCAGGAAGAACTGTCAAGGAACAGATATATTCATGCTGCAGATAGCAGACCAGAGAGAGCCCAGTAACCAAGATTCTGGCATGAGTAGAACCCTGACATCCTTACTCCTTCTCAGAAAGCAGAGGAGGGAAGGCAGCCCCTCTCCCACCACCAGAGAGCTCCATCTTTGATACTGACAAAGGTCCAGAAATTGATACTGACAAAAGGCCCAGACTTTTGACTGTGCAACTACAGGACTTTGGTTGATGCTTGCTTTAAAATAGTGTTCTAGCACAAAAGCGGTGTTACTTACCTACCAAATAGAGGCATTCATGGAATCCAATAAAAGACAGCTGAAAGAAGTCAGGGAGACCGGAAAGAGAATGTTGAATGGAGCCCAACAGAAGGAATGGGAGTCCAAGGAAACCATAACCTATCAACTAAGTGATTTGAGAATAAACACAACACCAAATTAAGAAAGTAATGAAGTTCATATAAGATCTCAAACAAAGCTCCAACAAAGAATTTGAAGTCATCAAAGCTGACCAAATAGAAGGAAAAGAAATTAAAAACAAAGTGGAAAGTCTTGAGAGCAGGGTAGACCATGCAGAAGATCGAATCTCATGGATTGAAGACAGCCAGGTTATTTTAGAGAAAGAACATACAACTATCCAGAACAAATCCAAGAAATAGGATAGATCTATTCAACATTTGGAAGGCACCCTCAGAAGGCCTAATCTGAGGATAATGGGAGTAGAGGAGCACCTAGAAGCATAAGTTAATGGACTAGGAAATTTGGTTAACAAGTTCCAAGCAGAGAACTTCTCAAACATGCAAAAAGATAAACCTATTCAGATTCAAGAAGCTTTTAGAACCCCAAATAGACAAGACTAGGACAGGATATCTCACCGTGACATTATAATCCCCAAAGGATCAACTCCAAGGAAAAAATCCTTAAAGCTGTCAAGGAGAAAAGATGAATCACCTATAAAGGGAAACCAATTAGAATAACCTCAGATATCTCAGCGGAGACAATTACAGCAAGAAGAGCCTGGAATGATATATGCCATGCTTTAAAGACAATCAACTATCAACCAAGAATACTGTACCCAGCTATACTTTCCTTCATAACTGAAGGCCAAACAAAAACCTTCCATACCAAAGAACAACTGAAACAATATATATCCACCAAATCAGCCCTATAAATGACACTTAACGATGTCCTACACATAGAAAACCAACAAGGCCACAATAAAGGTCAAGAAACTGCACCCAAACTGAGAATCCAAGAACCATAAAAAGAACCCAGTTGCTGCAGCCCCCAAGAAGGGGCATAAAATGGCAGGAACTCCCAAACAGCTCTCAATCCTAACTCTCAACATTAAAGGATTGACTCTCCAATTAAGCGCCATAGGCTGTCAAGTTGGATTAAGAAGCAAGATCCTTCTATCTGCTGCCTTCCGGAGTCTCATATGCCCATAAAAACAAACACATTTTAAATGTGAAAGGCAGGAACAAAATCTACCAAGCAAACGGCCCCCATATACAGAAGGAAGTTGCAATCCTAACAGATAAAATAGACTTTCAATTAAAATTAGTGAGAAGAGATAAGGAAGGTTGCTACATACTAATTAAGGGATCTCTCCTTCACGAGAATATTACAATTTGATATATTTATTCGCCAAACAACCAAGCACCAAAATTTATTCAAGAAACACTACTTTCCCTCAAATCTGACATGTTTGGGACTTGAATACACCACTTTCCCCACTAGATAGATCAACGCGGCAAAAACTCAACAAAGAAAATGCAGATCTAAACTACTGCATATATCAACTAGATTTAACAGACTTCTACCGTATATATCACCCAGCATCATCAGAACACACGTTTTTCTCAGCAGCACATGGAACATTATCCAAAATAGACCACATTTAAGGTGACAAAACAAACTTTAACAAATTCAGAAACATTGAAGTTATACCTTGCATTCTCTCACACAACAAGGGAATAAAATTAGAACTCACCACCAAAAGCAACCCAAGAACGTCCTGTACCACATGAAGGCTGATAAGCACACTGTGGAATGACGAGTGCATCATAAAATACATTAGAAAGGAAATTCAAATATTCATGATATTCAGCAAAGATGAACACACAAATTACCACCTACTCTGGGACACAGCAAAAGCAGTACTCAGAGACGTTTATAGGCCTGAGCTCCAACACAAACAAATTGTAGAGTTCTGAAATCAACAATTTAATGAGATATCTGAGGCACCTTGAATAAGAACAACAAGATAATCCCCAATCTATTAGATGGAAAGAAATAATTAATATTAAATCAGAATTAAATGAATTAGAATCCAAGAAAAAGCACAGAAAGAATCAACAAAAGAAAGAGTTGATTAATCGATAAAATTAACAAAATTGACAGAACTTTAGCAAATCTTAGAAAAAGAAGAGAACACATCCAAATAAATAAACTCAGAGATGAGAATGGAAACATCACCAGAGAAACAACCAAGATTCAGAATATTATAAGGGAATACTTCTCAAAACTTTTTGCTAATAAGTTTGAGAACTTGGCAGAAATGGACCTTTTCCTAGCAAATATTGACATGCTGAAACTAAATCAAGATGAGTTAAACCATCTTAACAGGCCGATATCCAACATTGAAATAGAAACAGCAGTAAGAGTCCTCCCATCTAACAAAAGCCCGATCCCAATGGATATATATAGTGGAATTCTACAAGGCCTTCGAAGAAGAGCTCACACCAACATTCCTCCAAATTTTCAATGAAATTGAAAGAGAAAGTTCACTACCAAACTCATTCTATGAAGCCATCATAACCCTCATCCAAAACCCAGGCAGGGAGTCATCGAGGAAAGAGAACTATAGACCCATTTCTTGGATGATTATTAATGCAAGAATTCTCAACACACTTTTGGCCAATTGACTTCAACAATTCATCCAAAAAAATCACATATCACGATCAAACAGGATTCATTTCAGGTTTCATTTCATGCAAAGTTGGTTCAATATATGCAAATCAATTAATATAATTCATCACATCAACAAGAGCAAGGACAACAAACACATGTTTATCTCAATAGATGCAGAAAAAGGATTTGACAAGATCCAACATCCCTTTACGTTGCAGATTCTGCAAAAATTAGGAATCCAGGAAATATTCCTCAGTACAGCAAAGGCTCTATATGACAAACCTACAGCCAGCATTATACTTAATGGTAAAAAGTTAAAGCCATTTCCTCTTAACTCAGGAACGAGACAAGGATGTCCACTCTCTACACTTCTCTTCAATTTTGAATTAAAATGCCTAGTATAACCATAAAACAAGATGCAAACATTAGAGAGATCCAAATAGGGAAAGAAGGAAAACTCTCCCTCTTTGAAGATGACATGATCTTGTATTTAAAGAATCCCACGGACTCCACTCTCAAATTACTCAAGTTGATTCAAAATAT
>NW_024872318.1:0-16776 GCF_019054845.1 Dipodomys spectabilis | reverse complement strand
AAATAGTCTAGATTCTATTCACCCACACATTTTTTTGCTTCTACTTCTTAGTGGAAAACTAAAAGTTACCCTAAAGCTTATCCTTCCCTAATCCTAACTAGAGCAAAAAAATATCTCACACTTTAAACCAAATCATATCTTAATGTTTAAAGTAACATACACACTGGTTTTCATTCATTCTAACTTTGATGCCATTCATTCTTCTTAAAATATGTGGCAGTTTTACACAATATCTTCCATCTTTTTCTCATCCTAACCCCAGCTCTAACTGGAACACTTTGCCTAATCCTAAGCCTACCTATATCTGAATCATCATGTTAATAGCAAGCCTCTTTTTTCACATTTATCCTAAATCTTGCTCAGCGTGTAGTTCTAAATTTTACTTGCATTTTGAACCTAAATTTTTAAGCGTTTTCTATTTCCTGGCAAGTTTTATTTTTCATTATTTCTTAACAATTTTATTTTGTTGTAAAGATGCTTTAAAGAGCGATTAAGTACATATGTAACATAAGGAGTACATTTCTTGTTAAGCATTGTTACCCCCTTCTGTCTTGTTCTCCCACTATCCCATTCCTCCCCACTTCCCTTACTCCTCCCTCCCCATGGTGTAAACTTCATTTTCAACAGTGTCTTTTGAGTATCATTGTTGCAATGTGTCATTCTGTGTTGAACCTAAATTTTCTATTTCTCTAATTCTAATTCTAATTCCGTCTGGGATCCTAAGCCTAACCATAATAATAATGATAACTCAATTCAGAAGTTAATAAAAAATATTTAAGTTTTTATTTAGCCTATTAATCAACCATACATCTTGAATTAAATTGTAGTTTAGCCTAAATCTTCCAAATTAGTTTATATGTACATATACAAAGACGTAATTTTATGTGAAAAACAGAAGATCTTTGGAGAAAGAAGTAATGAAACTGAAATAGAGGGAGTATAATCAAATGCTTTAAATATATTATAGAATTGCCACTTCTGACAATTAAAAATCATTAAGAAAACAACTAAAAATTAATAAATAAGACACTGCCTTCTAGTGTTCTTTAAGAGAGCCATGATATGTCTTGTGAAAAAAATACTTGTGTTAGATAAACTTTGTTCATGCATAATTTATATTGTTATTGGCCTATTATTTAACTTAATGAATAAAAATATGTCAAATAAGATTCCATGACAAAAAATATAAAACAATTATTTAGCAATTGTTTGAGAAAAAGTTACAATCATGAGTTTTAAGAAACTGAATTTCTATTTCCCAGAAAGCAATGAATTAGGTTTACTAATCTAGTATTTGTAGGAAGTTTAGAGAACATAATTGGCATGAAAAACAACTAACTGTACATCTTCTTTCTTGAATGAGTGATATTTTAAACATTATCTTTTATTCAAATGAATACTTAGGTTTACATTTTACATTTCAAAATAAATGCAATTTTATCTCTTTTCAGAACAAGTACTTACACTGCAATTAAATGTACTAGCATATTCAGGTATTTAAAAGCTAAATTTTCTATGTTTGAAATGTAGCTCTCCATGTTCAGAATGACATGATTCTTTATTCATAAATATCTAACCTTGGATTTTTGCTTCATCAATATAAATTGTCTCGTGAGGTTGTAGTGAAGGCTCCAGTAACCAGAATGGCCAAAATGATTTCCTGAATTCTAAATTTTAAATCTAATCATTTTTAGCCTTTGATTATATCACTTATTGTCTCTTCAGAGCAATTAAGCTAAAATAAATACTACTTTTTAAACATTTCACTCACATTGTAAATAATATTAACATAGGTAAAAAAGACACTAGTAAATAAGAAATTATTTTCATTAGTTTTGCTTAATTTTAATTTACTTGTAGCAAAAGGTTAAAATGTCAGGTCTCTTTCTTTCAATGTAATAACATACATTTCATATTATTACTTTCTCTTTATAGAAGCCTGAAATCACTATTTCAAAGTAACACAAACAGAAAAAAATAAAGGGCTACAACCATCACAAATCCTAAATTATTTGAAAAATCCACAATATCAAAAATAAACCTGAGGAAGTGGAAAAACAATGGCAGAATAACAACAGAATATTACCCTGGATCTAGCTAATGAAACAGATATTTAGAGTCCTAGCAGGTATTCCACTTCTAGCAGGTCAAACCAAGTCAGGTATAATTATATATAAATATATAATTCAAAAGAAGATTTTATACTGTCTTGACAAGAAAACAGAAATCTATGAAAAGTTACCCAGCCAGGCAGGTGACTGTTGTGACTGTGTTGACCAACATATTCAAAAGCACAGCTGCACTGTGGAAATAAAAGGGCCACATGGGAAAAAAGCAGGAACAGAGGCAGCCACATCCAAACACAGACACAATTCATCTTACCACTGGACAGTTCGAACTCTCATTGGAACCACAAGTATTAACATAACAATATCTCACCACAAATGATCTCTAATCCTACACTTAATCGTCTAGACAAAAACCTAATTCCAGAAAAACAAATCACAACAGAAGACCAAACCAAACCTGCAAATCAACCAAGAACATAGAGAGTCACCTATTAAGATCACAGATCCCACAAATAAAAGCCAAGAAATCCACCAAATGGACAGAAAAAATCAAAAAAATACAAGAAAACTGATAATTCACACAGGAACTGACCAGACATTAGAACAGACAATTAAGGACCTAGAAGAGAGTATTCAAAATACATTACAAATACTGCTGAAAAATGTGATTAATGAAAAGATACAAAACCTCTAAAAGGAAATTTGTGAAAAAGATGAGACCAATCAAAGATTAGCATAATAATTCATGGAGATGACAAACAGAAAGATAAATAAATTCTGAGAAGGCAAAGGAGTCCAAGGAAAAATTCGTTAAATAGTTAAAAGGTATGAGAGAAGACACAGCTAAAATAAACCCCTCCAACTCCCCTACCCAAAGAAAAAGATGTAAAGAAAGTCCACACAAGACCTAAAACAAAGCTTTAGTAAAGATAGAAGCCATAAAAAAATGACCAATTAGAAGACAGAGAATTCAAAAACAAAGTAGAAAGTCTCCACAGCGAATAGATGACATAGAAGATGTTAGGCATCAAAGACAGACTAGGTCTAATAGAAAAGAGGAGCTAATCATTTAGAACAAATCCAATAAATAAGAAATGATCTTGCTGGAAGTTCAAGATTCAGTTAGAAGATTAAACTTGGGGGAGAGAGGTATCAAGAAGGAGAAGAGCAGGAAACAAAATGGATGGGAAACATATTACAGAATTCTAGCAGAGAACACGCCAAACATCCAAAAAGAAAGGCTCATTCATAGAAAAGAAGCCTTTAGAACACCAAACAGAGAATACCAGAACAGAACAACCCACCACCACATCATAATCCATTAGAGGATCATTAGAGATCAAGGAAAGGATTCTTAAAGCTGTCAGGAGAAAAGATTGATTATTTATAAAGGATATGCAGTCAGAATAAATAATGATTTCTTAGCTGATATGGTAAAAACGAGAGCCTGGCATGATATATGGCAAACATTAAAGGCAAACAACTACCAATCCTGAATACTGTCCCAAGCCAAACTCTTCTTTACATTTAAAGGATATATAAAAATATTTCATGACAAAGAGAACTTGAAACAACTTATCCCCACCAAATCAACAAGATAGAAATTAATCAAATATATCCTACATAGAGAGGCCAAGAAGAACAGGAACTGGTTATATAAAATGCTCCCTACCAGTGAAAGGATATATTTTTTATTGTGAAAATACTGTACAGAGGGGTTACAATTACATGGGCAAGATAATGAGTACATTTCTTATCAAAGCATTGTAGCCTCCTCCTTTGTTTCCCCTTCCTATCCCTTCCCATCCTTCCCCAACCCTCCCACCCAGTCCTCCCCACTCCCCCCCTGCACCAAAGTTGTAAAGTTCATTTTCATCATAAGGACTTGTGCATCTCATTGTTGCAATGGGTCCACCTGTATCCCTATTTAAATGATTTGTTTTTCCCCTTCCCTTCCACAAATTATACCGAACAAAGTAAATATAATAAGAATAGATGAGGCACAGCTCCTAAGAGCAGGAATTATAGATATTTCCCAGCCTTAACTTTCAATATCAATGGACTTAAATTTCCAATTAGAAAACACAGATTAGATAGTATTATAAAAAAACAAGATGCATCCATCCAGTGTCCACTAGAGATACATTTCATTGACAAAAACAAACACATACTCAAACTGAAAGGCTGCAAGGAAATTTTTCAAGCAAATGGATACCATAAAGAGGCCACAGTAGAATTACTAACATAAAATAATGTAGAACTCAAATTAAAATTAGTAGGAAGAGACATTACATATTGATAAAGGCAGCTCTCCATTAGGAAGATACAACAAGGGTAAATATCAATGCCTTGAATCTTGGACCACCCCACATCATCAACCAAATACTACATAACCTAAAAACACATCTCAACCCATCATTGTCATGCATGGATTGGTTATCCAGGAAAAACTCAACCAAGAAACCGAAGACCTAGGGTTGGAAAGATGGCTCAGTGGTAGAGCGCTTGCCTTGCATGCATGAGGCCCTGGGTTCGATTCCTCAGCACCACATAAGCAAAAAGAAAAAAGCCGGAAGTGGTGCTGTGGCTCAAGTGGTAGAGTGCTAGCCTTGAGCTGAAGAGCTGAGGGCAGTGCCAGGCCCAGAGTTCAGGCCCACGACAGGACCCAATAAAACAAAAAAAAGAAACTGAAGATGTAAATAACTGCATTGACCACCTTGCCCTAACAGACATCTACAGAATATACATTCAGTATCAGTATGTACATTCTTTGCAGCAGGTCATGGAAGATTCTCCAAAATAGAACCCATCCTATGTCACACAGAATTTCTGTCCAAATTGAAAGAATAATTAATTGAATTCCCATAGCTTGTCAGACCACAGCAGAATAAACACAATTAAACAACTAAAACAAAAAAAAATTGTCAAACCTATGAAAACTGAAAAACACATTGCTGAATGACCAGTGGGGCACTGAAGAGATTAGAATGGAAATCTGAAAGTTTCTGGAATTTAAGAAAAATGAAGACACAAAATACCAGCTCCTCTGGGACATATTAAATGCAGTACTTACAGGAAAATTTATAGCTTTGAATGCCTACATCAAATAATTGGGGAAATCTCAAATCAGTATTTTTATTATGTACCTAAAGCTCCTTGAAGAGAGGAACAAGTCTAAACCTAAGTAGGCTGAAACAAATAAAAAAGTTAAATCAGAAATAACTAAATAAGACAAAATAAAACATAGGAAGATCAACCAAACAGAGTTGGTTCTTTCAATAAATTAACAGACTTGACAGACCCTTACCAAATCTGACTAAAAAGAGACTTTATATAGATTGGGAGGTCTTTAGTTGCTCTACAACATACAACGGCCTCATACCTCAAATATTCTTAGAGACCCAAAATTAAACCCCCCCCCAAAAAAAAATCCTCATAGAAACAACAACCCTCATAATATAAGTGAGCTTAAGATTTAAGGAGAGACCTCTCTGAAGAAGAAATATGAATGGCCAATAGACACATGAAGAACTATGCAACATTTCTGGCCATAAAAGAAATGCAAATCAAAGCAAAATTGAGATTCCACCTAACCCCAGTTAGAATGACCATAATGAAGAAAACTAATAATAACAGATGCTGGGCTGGTGGGGATGTGGCCAAAAAGGAACATTACTACACTATTGGTGGAAATGTAAACTTGTTCAAATACTCTGTAAAGAAGTATAGAGGTTCCTCGCTGGAGCTCCCCTATGATCCAGAAATGATGGATCAAGGAAATGTTGTACATATTCACAACAAAATTCTATGCTTCCATCAGAATGATTGACATTGTCCCATTTGTAAGAAATGGAATCATTTGGAAACATAATAATTCAAACAAGCCAGACCCAAAGAATCAGAGGCTACATGTTTTCACTCATTTGGAAAAACTAGGATATATCTAGGATATTCACAGTAGCTCAATAGCAATATGCATATCACCATAAAATGATGATGCTTATCAAAATGAGCTCCAAGAAATGGATACAAGATGATTATATAGTGAACTGTTCTTAGTTATTTCTATTTAGTTTTCCCCTTTGGTTTATTCCCAGTAATCACTGTTTTTGATTTCTGTACCCTTTGTCTTACACATAAGTCAATCTGATTTGGGGAAAGGAAGGGAAATCACAGAAATGGTGAGACAAAGATTAACCAAAGCAACAGTGATATTCACTAGACACTATGTTAGAAATAAACTTTACAACTTTGTGGGAGTGGGATGTCAGGGTTGGGGGAAGCAGAAAAAAATGAGGAAGGGGTAACACTGTTAAAAATGTACTCATTTGGGCTGGGAAGGTGGCTCAGTGGAAGAGCGCTTGCCTTACATGCATGAGGCCCTGGGTTCGATTCCTCAGCACCACATAAGCAAAAAGAAAAAAGCTGGAAGTGGTGCTGTGGCTCAAGTGGTAGAGCACTAGCCTTGAGCTGAAGAGCTGAGGGACAGCGCCCAGGCCGAGTTCAGTTCCCACGAACAGACCAAAAAAAAAAAAAAAAAGGTACTCATTACTTATGTAACTGTAACCCACCACTCTGTATATCACCTTCATAATAAAAAACAAAAACAAAACAAAACAATTAGCGAACTCATCCAAATACAGAAAATTAAAGACAAAAATGAGACAACACAACAGATATAAGCAAAATTGAGAATATTATAAGAGAATACTTTGAAAATCTTTTGCCAATCACCTGAAAAATCCTGGGGAAATTGATGCTTTCCTATACTGGATCTGAAACAAGAAGTAAAACATAAAAAGAAATGAAAATGAAATGTCAATAAACCACTTCCCATTCCAGAAAAATCTACGACTCAATGAATTTACCATGAAATTAAAACCTGCAAAGAACTTACAATACACAGTTATAACTCTTGAATGGAATAGAAAGGGAAATGGAATTATCAAACACATTCTATGAAGCTAGAATTAGACTCTTCTCCAAATCACATAGGGACTCACCAAAGAAAGAGAACTATGAACCCAACTCTTTGATAAGCGATGATGCAGTGGACTTTCTAGCAAGAGCAATAAGCAAGAGAAAAACATAAAGGGGATCCAAATAGGGAAGATGTAAAACTATCCCTTTTTACAGATGTAATGATCCTGTATTTAAAGGACCCTATAGCTTCCTCCTTCAAGTTACTAAAGGTGATGCTAACCTTCAGCAATGTAGCAGGGTATAAAAACCACAAGAATTAGTAGTTTTTCTGTGTTACCAACAATGGGAAGATCCATGCTGAAATCCAAAAAACAACCTCATATGTATTAGCCTTAAAACCAAATCAAATCTAAACTAAACAAAACAACAACAGCAAAACTAGGAATTAATTAATTTAAATAAAATGTGAAGGACCTCTACTGTGAAAACTTCAAAACTCTAAAAAGGGAAATTAAGGAGACTCAAGGAAATGGAAAATTTTTTAATGCTCCTGGTTGGAAGAATTTACATGGTGAAACTGCAATGCGGTCCCCCAAAAATTGACAATGCAATACTCATCAAAATCCCAACTATATTCTTCAATACAGTAGAGAAAGTAATCCAAATTTAATATGGAATTACTAAATTATAGGTGAAACAGAAGGCTTAGAAATGAATTCATGGGCCTATCACACACACACACACACACACACACACACACACACACACACACACACACACACACACACAGTGGAATTCTACTCACCCATCAGAAATGATGACTTTTCACCAGTCTTAAGGAAAATGAAAGGCTTGGTAAAATTATACTAAGAGCAAAGAGAACAGAATGCAGACTCGGAGCAATATAGGTTTCATGGATTCATTCATTTTTGTTAGCTAGAAGGTGCCCACAAATCTACAAGTAAACAAGACTGATTCTACCTCCTCCCAGTAAGAATGGCCATTATCAAGAAAACTAACAATAGCAAATGCTGACATGGATGTAGCCAATTGGGAACTCTATTACACTGTTGGTGGGAAATTAAACTTGTTCATCCACCGTGGAATGCAGTACAGAGTTTCCTGAAAAGACTAAATATAGATCTCCATGAAGACCCAGTAATTCCCCTCATCAGCAGTAATTCAATAAATAACAAGCAAGCTCACATGAAAGCTATCAGCATAACCATGTTCAGGGCCCAGGCCCAGTGTTCAAGGACTGGAAAAAAAGTTATCACTTCTGGTATTTGTTTTTAAAAATATGAACTTTTGACATAAGAAACCAGATCATTCTATTTGCAGTAGCTAGGATAGGACTTAAATGTTGTGGGTGATAAAATGGCTTCTTTGTTGAATGTTAGGAAAAGATGTAGGCAGTCCAAGAAAAGGGATATTTTTTTTGTTGTTGGTTGAGGGGCTTGAAGTCTGGGCGTGGACACTGTCCCTGAGCTCTTCAACTCAAGGTGAGTTCTCTACCTCTTGAGCCACAGGGCAACTTCTGGTTTTCCTGTGGTTAAATGGAGATAAGAGTCTCTGGGACTTTCCTGTCTAGGGCCTTTGAACTGCAGTCCTTAGATCTCAGCTTCCTGAGTAGCTAGGATTACAGTTGTGAGCCACTGGCACTAGGCTAAAAATGGGGGGATTTTAGAAAAGAAAGTCCACCTCTTTACCTGTGTCTAAACCTCAGATATCACTATTAGAACACTTCATCCTCAACTCATTTCACCAGACATTTGTAAATTTTCTCTTTCCCTTTATGTAGGAATACTGCAGTCAATATCAACTCAGCTGTGGGACTGGATCAATTGTATGTTAATTGCTAGCACCTAAATCAAGAACTGTTACATCAAAACAAATGAACCCCTCACTTGGAATAATTGTATTCTTTTTATTACAAATCTGTGCTTTATCAATTCCTAAGGTGATATTGGACATCCTAACAGGGTGATGATATTTTCTTTCTCTTCAGCAATTGTCCTTCTCCCACATGTGTTCAAATATTTAAGATTTCAAAGATTTCCATTGATAATTCATTAAGCTGACCTCTAAGATAATGTGCGATTCTTGAATTTGGTCTGCTGTCTTGTTCTTACATGCACAGGCTTTTTATTATTTATTTGTTCTACAAGGAATTCTACTTTCCAATCTTCGTGTGATCAATTTTAGTCCCTTTCATCAGTCTTTCTGACTCTCTCTCAGGAGTCTCATTTGAGTCTGTCTCATAAAAATATATATTAGTTATCAGCTAAATGACTCTCAATTTCTGTTTCTGGCCTGACTTCATGTAGGCTGTGATAGCAGCCCTGACTGGCTGTGCTTACTGCAGTGTGTTTTGTTTGTTTTGTTTCTGGTTTTGTTTTGTTTTGTTTTAGAGGTCTAGGATTACTATTCAAGGTAGTAGGTTTTCTGGGCCCCTGTGATCCCCTGGCCTAGAGTCAATGGGGTTAAAATGATTGATGATTGTAGAATACACTTTGAATTATTACATTAAGTCACAGAATTAAAAAAGTAATAATATATTATTTGTTTAAATTCTGCTTCTCAATTTTACAATTCATGATATATATTAGTAAAATTAGATTCACTTTCTTCTTTTCTATAGCTGCTAAAAGTAAAATTATATATTAAACATTCAACATTAAGAAATCAATAATAAGTAACCTATTATTAAAATGATATAATACTAAACTGTGATTTGAATTATAGTTCTAACAAATTGTGATGTAAACAACAATTAATAGAATTATGGGTAATATTTTTTAAACTTACCAGCTTTTTATTTGTTTCCTAATTGTCTCATTTGTAATTTTTGGTCCAAGCCATCTCTTCATCCTTATTGTTTAGTTTTCTATTTTATCTCTAATGGTTTGTATTTTGTTTTCCCTTTTTAGTGACTGACATGAGGCTGAAAATCTGTATGCTAGTTAATTACTTCCTATGTTAAAGTAAAATTATTGTTCTCCACAGCTGTTCTACTCTTTGTATAGTATTTTCCCCAGTCCCATATCCTGTATTGCTGCTCTCATGTATTTTATTGTATTTTTATTGTGAAAATACCATACAGAGGGGTTACAATTATATGGGCAAAATAATGAATACATTTCTTATTAAGCATTGTTGTCTCCTCCTTTGTTTCCCCTTCCCATAGCTTCTTTACTTTACTTTTTATTTAAATTTTACTGTCAAGGTAATGTACAGAGGGGTTATACTTACATAAGTAAGGTAATGAATTCATTTCTTTTCTAATTTGTTATCCCTTCCCCCATTTTTCTCCCTCTTCCCTCCCAACAGCCCCTCCAGATTATTTCCAACATATTTTCTTCTGTGTATCACTGTTGCATAGGTTCCCCCTTTGTCCTTTGCCTCACCATTTTTTCCCTTTCCCTTCCCTAGTTCAGATTAACATATTTACAATAACCAGGGTATCAAAATCAAATACTCTGACTACAGGGGATACACCATAGTTGGGGAAAACACAAAAGGTTAAAAAGAAATCACACAATACATTAAGAACAAAAACAACAAAGAACATGTCTTGGAGTTCATTTCACTTAGAATCACCTTATACGATCATATGTACATAACTATAGGGCTATTCTGCTCATTTACTAAGATTATCCTTGATGTACACAATAATGCTCCCCTATTACTCAGTAATCCCACTGCGGGGCACTTAACCAGGTGGCCACAAGCGAGGCCACACTAAAGCTACCAGCAAAATTATGTTTATCACAGTATTATTTACCATAGCTAAGATATGGAATCCATCCAGATGCCCCTCAGTAGATGAATGGATCAAGAAAATGAGACACACACACACACACACACACACACACACACGCTAACATGGAATACTATGCTTTCATCAGAAAGAACGATACCACCTCATTTGTAAGGAAATGGAAGTTCTTGGAAAAAATTATATTAAGTGAAGTAAGCCAGACTTAAAGAAACATAGGTCCCACGGTTTCCCTTATTTGTAATAATTAGTTTACACCAAGGATAATCTCATATCCTATGTTGACCATACAACATTATTGCTATATTGTTTGTTATTATTTCTGCAAACAGGCAGGTATATTTAAAGAATTATGCTCATCTTATCCATTACTGGAGGAAGAGCATCCAAAAGAGCAACCCCTACTAGGAAGAACAACTCCTACTTATTTAGCTTCATTCCTATGTAAGTCCAGTGTTGTCCCCTGTATCCTCATGCTGTACATTACAACTCTATACCGGTTCATCCTGTATATCTACTATCTTCTACATTGTGACCTAAATGCCCCAGCAATTCCACTTTGCTTTACTTTTCAAAAAATTTCACTCTTAATGTTTGAGGTTGGTGTGTGTGTGTGTGTGTGTGTGTGTGTGTGTGTGTGTTTACAAAAATCAGAAGACAACATTTTTCCTCATTTACAATACATCTTTCAGGTCATTATAAGTTGTGGCTAATGGGAGAAGTCTCTTGCTATTTTAAGGATGAAACAGAAAAATATATTTGTGCATGCACCACAGTTGTTTATTAGTCTGTAGTTGAACACTGAATTTCGATTTATATCTTGGCTGTTGTTGTGAATAATGTGAATAACAATGAACTACAGATATATTTATGAGTTACCCAGAGAGAAATAATCACATGATTGGTGGGTCAGGTGATATTGCAACTTTGGATTTCTTTAGAAAACTGCATACTACTTTCTACAAGGAGAGTATTAACCTGTATTTTGACCAAGAGTGTAGAAAATTTCCTTTTCTCCACACTCTCACCAGCCAACCTTATTACCTTTTGAGTTTTTTTAAAGGGCATGTTTTTACTGTGTGCAATACCCAAGATGACCTCAGACCCAAATCTTTTTACTCCAACCTCCTAAAAGCTTCGAATTACAAGTCTTTACCACCACACCTGGTTCCTTTGATTTTTTTGATAAGAGTTATAATAGTTATGAAGTAGTATCATAGTAATTTTGAATTGCATTTCTCTAATGACTTTTGTTTACAAAACATTAAGCCAGCATAGAAGTTGTATTAAACACAACTTTGTAAACCCACTGGCGATTTTCAGAGCTTTTTGGTAAACATATCTATTCAGAAATTTTGAAAATTTTTAATCAAGTTTCTTGTTAATCTCATCTTTAATCTCTCAGTACAAAATCAATAATTTCAAGGTAGTAGAAAGGAAAAAATAAAGCAACTCCTAACATTTTTCAGTTTTCAATAACATGATATTGCTTAAATCATTTTCTGTTAATGCTTGAGACTATATAACTCAATTTAGTTAGACCTTATACAAGGCTATGTATTTTATTTTACGTTGATTTTTCTTTTCAAAGCTTGTGTGACTAATTTCCCTTGGTTTCTTTCTGTCTCATGTAGTTCAGATTTCAAACTGAAGAATAAATGGAAGGAACAAACAAAAAAAATACAGTTCCTCTCATCTGATGATGCCTCTACAAGAATGAGGAAAGACCTATGATAGAATATCAAAAAGACAATTCATTCTTCTAGGTCTTCTTTATCTTTGTGATGTAACTTAAATGATGTAACTTAAACGGAAGGAAGCAAACCAAAAACTTAGTTCCTCAAATTTGATGATGCCTCTACATGAATGAGAAAAGACCGATGATAGAATATCAAAAAGACAATTCATTCTTCTAGGTCTGCCTTATCTTTGAGATGTAACTTAAATGATGTAAAACACAATATACTGCTCAGATACTTTTGTTTTATCAGTTTTGTACATTTTCTTTTGGACTTCATCTCAGTCTACAACATTCCTTCATTATTATGTCCCTTATATTTTTACACTAACAAGACTTAAGATAACCAGTTTGATTTACAACATGAGAAGTTATCTACCCGGCTTCCTTGGAAGTAGAGCATGATTAATAGATAACATTGCTCACTACATGTAATGGTTTCTGCAATACTTATGACATTCTATTTAGTATTTAAAAAAAACTTCTGGCTAAACTCAAAGCTCATGCATAGAAGTTTATGTTAAGTATTTTACAAGTTTTATTTCTCTTAATTCTTAAGATAACATTTGCTATAATGCTAATGTTATTACTATTTTAGTGTTGGGAAAAATTGTAATTAAAGGCACTAAGTGCATGGCCCAAAGACACACAGTGAGGAAGGAAATGAGTCAAAGTTTCCAAAAGTCTTTCAGCAATACACAAAAGGTAGGTAAATTCTTTCCATTCTCTTACACTCTCAATTCAATATTCATATTGTCCAAGAAATTATAGCATAGCAAATATTGCCCATGGTGATTGTTTTCTATCACATTTTGTCTTCAACACAGACTGTGTTGGTGACATTGGGTTATCATGCACAGAGCTGAGCTTCTAAATTGAGGTCCAAAGAGAGACAAATTTCTTCTGTCCCACAGTTCCAGTTTCCTTTTTTAAAAAGTACCAAAACTTTTAAATATCATCACTTACTATCTTTTAAGAATCCAAAAATGAAATAAATTCACATTTAATCAATCCAAAATGTTTTAAAAGTAGGAGATAATTAAACAGGCCCCCATGAAGTAAATTTTCTTCTACTTTTAAAATTATGCTGAAAGCCTTGTATTGGCTAGTCACACCTGTAATCCTATCTACTCGGGATAGCTACTCAGGAGCCTGGGATCTGTGGATAACCATTGGAAGTCAATAAGGGCCAAAAAAAAAAATTCATGAAATTATTTTTCAAAATTTTTAATGAACTAGCAAAGACCCAGGGAAAAAAATGTAGCTCATATAGTACCTCACCAACCTAGAGAAGAAAGGTCTAGCAAGACCTTTAAGCCCTGATTTCAAACTCTGAGCATGCCAACACACACGCATGCACATGCGTTCACGCGCACACATTTTTTCCCTTCCCCTCCCCAAATTAGAGAAGCGTAAATACAAGAGGCAGATGCACCAACTTCAAATACAGAGAAAACAAGGGTTATAGCGTGGGGGGAGGAACATACAAAGAAACGAAAATTCACATCGCACATTATAAGTACGTTAGAAACAATAGCAAGAAACAAAAAACTACTTGTTTCCCTATCGTGGGGTTCAATTCCCTTAACATTATCATTTCTGTTCATATGCACATAGCTTTTGACCTTGTCTGCTTAACCCAGACATATATTCGTTATTGAAAATAAGGGAAACCATGGGACCTTTTTCTTTGGACTTGGCTTACTTCATTTAATAAATTTTTTTCCAAGTCTTTCCATTTCCTAACAAATGGGACAATGTCATTCTTTCTGATGGAGGTATAGAATTCCCTTGTGTATATACATCACATTTTCTTGATCCATTCATGTAGTGGGGACAGCTGGTTGGTTCCATATCTTAGCTATTGTAAATAATGCTGCAATAAACATAGTGGTGCTGGTAGTTTTAGTATGGTCTTGTTTGTGATCATTTAGTAAATCCCCAAAAGTGGGACTCCTGGGTCAAAGGGGAGCTTTATGTGGAATCTTTTGAGGAACCTCCATAATGCCTTCCAAAGTGGTTGAACAAGTTTACACTCCCACCAAGAATGTTGTATGGTTCCCTTGTGGCCACATTCCCTCCAGCATCTATTGTTGTAAAAATATGGAACACACCACGAATTTGCATATCGTCCTTGCGCAAGTGACATGCTACTCTTCTCTGTATTGTTCCAATGTTAGTGTATGTGTGGCTGAATTGAGCACAGAATATTTTTTATATCAAAAGTGCAATTGTGGGGGCTGAGAAGGTGGCTCAGTGGTAGAGCGCTTGCCTTACATGCATGAGGCCCTGGGTTCGATTCCTCAGCACCACATAAGCAAAAAGAAAAAAGCTGCAAGTGGCACTGTGGCTCAAGTGGTAGAACGCTAGCCTTGAGCTGAAGAGCTGAGGGACAGCGCCCAGGCCTAGAGTTCAGGCCCCACGAATGGACCCCCCCAAAAAAAAGTGCAGTTGGATTTTATTAAACTAGACAATTCAACAAAAAGTAAGTTCAAAAGAATTGTCATGAAATTTTAGAACCATATATTTCTTACATAAGCACAAATTTAAGAATAAAGTCAAGATTGACATGTCAAAAACAAAATAATTCCAGATATTTGTTGCTCAAGAAATGTGTAGGAGGGGGATTCAATTATTCTATACAAGGCACCTGTCATAATGAACACTGCACCAAGTGTTAAGGTTTGTTAAAAGTTTTAATGTTTTAAATATATTTAATTTTGGGAATTTGTTTACATATGCCAAAATTAGGACTGTTTGGCAGGTATAAAACTTTTCCATAAAGTATTTAAGATTTATGGCAGCAGACATATACTACTAAGTATGTACATTTCAGAGTTTCGAGAAACTTTATTAATGAGAAGTTGCAAAGTTTTTGTGTAAAGAAGCAGAATGAAGTGTTAACACTTTGTTAACTACACAGGCTGTTAAAACTTTAGGGCTTCCTCAGTTTATAAGTTAATGAGGAAAAATGATGATATAAGCCATAAACAAATAATGAGAAGAGCCATAAATAGTAATCTTAGTGGATAGCTTTAAAGACTACTCATATTCTATAAAACTCTTGATGAACATCACAACCTCAGTCAGTGTTAAATGTACAGGATTATGAGAAAATAGTAAAATCTAATATGTAGTACACTTCAAATAGTGAAAACAGTAATAAATTTTTGTTTTTTATTTTATTAATTATTAACATTTAATTATTGTTTTCTTTATTTGTAGCATTGTTTTACTTGTTGAAATATAGTACAACTTTTTTGGGGGGGTCCGGTCGTGGGGCCTGGGCGCTGTCCCTCAGCTCTTCAGCTCAAGGCTAGCGCTCTACCATTTGAGCCACAGCACCACTTCCGGCTTTTTTCTTTTTCTTATGTGGTGCTGAGGAATCTAACCCAGTCCCTTATGCATGCAAGGCAAGCGCTCTACCACTGAGCCACCTTCCCAGCCCTAGTACAACTTTTTGTAAATCATCATTAGGAGGTACTTTGAGAAGGTTACTTGGATGGTCAAACCAATTTTTATAGGTGCACGTTAATTTACAAAGAGGAAAATTAAGATCAAAATATTTATTTAAAAAATTATCAAATAGAGTCTGAGTCAGAAGTTTTGATAAATGTCCACACCTAAAATTTTATCCCTAGGCTGAAGCAGCGGTATTACAGAGTTAAGGCCAAAACAGTGATAGACTGTGGTTTGTTCTTTATTTTGATTTTGTTGGTCATGAGGCATGAACTCTTGGGCCTGGGTGTTGTCCCTCAGCTCAAGGCTAGCGCTACCACTTGAACCACTGCACCACTTCCATGTTTTTTTGCTTATGTGGTGCTGAGGAATCAAACCCTGGGGCTGATGCATGCAAGACAAGCACACTACCACTGAGCCACCTTCCCAGAAACTGTGTTTTAAAAAATCATCTAAACAACATTTGCTTTCTGCTTTGGGTAATATAATGAGAGATATAAATATATTTTTATATTTTTGTGAATTGTACTTCTAAATTTATACTAACTTCAGCCACTTTATCCTTTTCAAAGTCATAAATATCTCTGAGAGTTTGCTTCAGTGAAGATTGTTTTTGCATTTATAATTTCTTCTGAGTTATTTTTATTTTTATCAAAATAACTTTATATTTCATGTTGATTTGTTATCATATAACAAATACCTTCAAATGTACACATAGAGTCTAAAGATAGCAGTATGAATATTCTCATACAGCTCTTGTTTGTCTGTTATGCACTTCTAGTATTGTGTTATTTCTCTCTCTCTTTCAC
>NW_024872317.1:0-24002 GCF_019054845.1 Dipodomys spectabilis | reverse complement strand
GGCTCCAGTGGTAGAGTACACACCTTCAGCTGAAGAGCTGAGGGATGGCACACAGGCCCAAAGTTCAAACCCCATGACCGACGACCAAAAATAACGTGGCTGAGGTTTCTTCATAGCGGTGTGTATAGTAGGAAATATCATGCTGTTTTATGAGCCATTCCAGATGTGTGAGAGGCTCTGAGTTTTGTCAACATTTGGTCTGAGGATGGTAGTGCCATCTTCTCGGAGGTGGGATGTTCAGTTGCTCAGGGACTACTGAGGCCTTGGGCTACCCGTGTGTGTGTGTGTGTGTGTGTGTGTGTGTGTGTATTTTTCCCTCATCTTTCTCTGCCCACTTCCTGGATGCTTGTCTGCCTCTTCCTGACCTTGGATGGTGCCCTTCCTCAATAGAAACCTTGTCTATAGCCCCCTATCATTGTCTACAATGAGTCCTAAATTGCCAGAAACGTGCATATTCCAGCTTTTCCTTGGGACACAAGTTCGGCTGTCCATATATTTGTCCTCATCCAGGGGATTCTGGGTCAGCAGTGCTGGCTGGCATACGTTTTCTCCTGCCTCTGCGTGGGCAGGGTCAGTCATGCTGTGTCCTGTCCTTTTCTCAGCTGGGCCCCTGGCTGCATGTCCCACTCCCAGCAGGTTGGCAGTCGAGTGGGGGAAGGGTGGTTGCCAGTGGCTCTGGCCACCTCAACCTTGATACCTGAATGAAGGCTCCCCAATAAAGGATGATCTGTGGCTACATAAGAGGTGAGGCCAAGGTGGCTTGGATATACTGTTGGATGCATAGGAAATGTCAACGTACCTTATCGTAGGCAAATCTCTCTTCTGGCCCCAGGTGGGCCTCTCAGGTCCTTCTAGACAATTCCGGATGCCCATAATAGAGAGGCATATACTTTAGATTCCAGGGTCAGGGAACTGAGGGATGAGAGATTGGTATGGCCAGTATCTCAATGTTTTGGGGCATTATTTTTGACCTGGATGAGCTGAGCTAGAATTGGGGGCAGTCCTGAGTCATAGTCACAGTAAACTCTCAAGCCAGATCAAGTGGTTTCTCCCTAAGTCCTTCTTGGGCTGAGGGGTTTGGGCCATGGCAGTAAGTTCCATGGATCCTGCCCCTCGATCTCAACACGGGGCCACAGGATCAAGGGAAGGACACTAGGGATGCTCCTTTGTAGTTGGCCCATGTATGCAGACCTTCATCTGCCTCCCTTCCCCAAGCACTGGTGAGGAAAGCAGGGCACCGAGCCCTCGGACTCCTGGGATAATGACTGTTACAGGCAGCAGCCAGTTGGCAGTGGATTCCTACAAAATTTTCATGAGCCCAACTCAACACCTGTCCAAGGTCTGACTGACAAATTTGCACTCTTGTGATACTCCCGTTAGTGGGTATTATCTGGTGTGACATCTTGCAGCTCCTGCCCCTCCTGGCCCAGAATCGTGGTCTGAGACAGTGATTTACTATTCCGATCCACATTACACCCATGACATATGCCATTCTGATGATCTTCATGCCCCAAGGTTTGATACTTATCTGGTACTGTGGCCTGCTCTGTAGGCAATGGCCTCCAAACAAGGCTGCTATCAAGACTTGTAGGACACCTAGACATTAGGAGACCCTCAGGGGCCCACTGGAAAGTACTTTTCCTAGAGCCACAGAGTAAAGTCCAAGCAGGCCAGATGTTTGTCATAGGGCTAGAACTCTAGGCCTGGGCGCTGTCCCTCAGCTCTTTACCTTACCACTTGCGCCACATAGCAACTTCCAGTTTTCTGAAGGTTCCTTGGAGATCAGAGTCTTCCAGACTTTTCTGCCTGGGCTGGATTTGAAACGTGATCCTCACATCTCAGCCTCCTGAGGAGTTAGGAGGACAGGCGTGAGCCACCTGTGCCTGGATGATGTGGCCTTCCACCACAGTGGAGTAGGAGCTCCTGAAATCTTTTCTTTAATTTTCCTGTGCTAGTTTTTGGGGCTTGAACTCAGGGTCTGGGCTCTGGTCTCTAAATTTTTCCTTCAAGGTTACCACTTTATCACTTGAGCCACAGCTCCATTTCTGGATTTTGGTAGTTAATTGGCAAGAAGGGTCTCATTAACTTTCCTCTCCGGAGCTGGCTTGACCCTCGATCTATATCTCAGTCTCCTGAGTAGCTAGGATTTACAGGGGTTGAGCCACTGGTGGCATTGGGCTAGAAGCTTTTGTAAAGCAAGAGGTTTTCCCTGCGTTTGCCCTGACTCCTCCATGCAAAGGCGTCATGAGGGAAAGGAGTTGTGAAAACAGGTTTCCAAACAGAGGAAATGGCTTTGGGTCCCTGGCGAAAAGAAAAGCTATTCTTCCCCCTGGACGCTATTCTGGGACCCCACCCTCTGCCTTGTGACTCATTTAAACGTTGACCTAGCCTTGAATATCCTGCCAGACTTTTCTGAAGCAATAAAACCTTCATACCATTCACACCACCTATGTTACAACACAACTCAGGACCTTTGTCCATGCTATACTTTGTGCCTGAGGCTCTCTGCCTTGTACCCCATATTAGAACTACTGTGGAATCTTGGCACAGGGTATATCACTTCCTGGAGCAAGTCTTTCCTTCCTTTCTCCATCTATTTTTTTTTTAATATTGAGTTGCTAGAGATGGAATTTGTGCAGGCTGATTGGCAAATGCTCTATATTGGTGTGTGTGTGTGTGTGTGTGTGTGTGTGTGTGTGTGTGTGTGTGTGTGTGTGTGTGTATGTGTTTGTGTGTGTGTGTGTGTGTGTGTGTACCAATCCTGGGGTTTGAATTCAGGGCCTGGATGCTATCGTATCCCTGAGGTTTTGTGCTCCAGGCTAGCACTGTACTACTTGAACCACAGCTCTTCTTCAGGCTTTTTGGAATTTTAATTGGAGCAAATTTTCTTAAATTGACTTTCCTGCTTGCAATTAGGATCCTTATATCTCTTCCTCCTGAGTAGCTTACAGGGGTGAGCCACCAGCACTGCCCTCTACCCTACCTCTTACCTATAACCTCGGCCCTCCTCTGAGTCCCAGAAGAATATGTCTCACCAGGCTCAATTTTTTTTGTCAGTCTTGGTGCTTGAACTCAAAGCTCATACTTGGGGAGAGACTCTAAACATGTGAAGACTGTGACAAATGTTTCCATTTAATTATGTATCATGTTTCAACACTTAATACAATGTTAATGAAAAATGAGTCAATGTCCTAAATTATTGTGTACAATTTTATAATAGATGTGCGAAATATAATATTATGTGTATAATAATACTAAATACAAAAATCAATAAATGAATCAAAGAAAAATCAAATACAAAATCAATAATAAAATTCATAATATGAAATTAACATACATATATAAGTATATATCATGTATTACACATGTATAGAAATATTTCTTCCATTGCAGGGCCATCATTCAGGCCCTGGGAACTCTATCCTGAATTTCTTTTCCTCAAGGACAATGAGCTTCGCATTCACCCATGGTACAAAAGAGTTACCTGGATGGTGAGCTCAAAAAGTAGCAATGGCAGAAATACTGGCCCCAGTTCCAAGAAAGTGACTTAATTTTTTTAGTGGAAGCAGTTATGATTACTCAGTTCCATACTGAACATTAAAAAAAGCAGTGTAGAGTTTCGTACAGCTATTCAAACATCCTTCCCTTACCTCCAAAGTGCTTCTCTGAGAACTACATTGTTTTTCTTTTTTTTGTATGTTTTTATTGTAAAAATGTTCTACAGAGGGGTTACAGTTCCAGGAGCAAGGTAATGAGTACATTCCCTATTAAGCATTGTTTACTCCTCCTGTGTTTTTCCCCTACCATCCCTTCCCTCCCATCTCCACAACTACCTCCCCCTGCTCAGAGGTCAGTGACTTATTTTTTCATTTTTGATTGGCATGGGGTTTGAACTCAAGTAATGGCAACTCTTCGCTCACATTTCTACAGAGTTACCAAGACCCTGAGTTCAATTCCCAGGCTAGAAACGAAAACTTGCAGAAATTCCAAACCAGGGAGCTTTATTTTTTTTAATTTAGTTAAATAATTGTACACACACACACACACACACACACACACACACACACACATATATATGTGTGTGTGTGTGTGTGTGTATATCTATATTATATATATATCTATATTACATATATCTATATTATATATATCTATATATCTATATCCATACCTATATCTATATGTATTGATTTTGGCCAAGCATGGGTCTTGAACACATGTCGTGGAAATTCTACTTCACCTTAAATCTCCCTTGGCTGGGGTGCAGTCTCTGGACCCATAGCCGATCCTGGGATCCTGGGCTAAGAGGGCTTTCAGGAAGAAAAAATGGTTGGAAAGCACAAAAAGTAGCGAACTGTAAAGAGCTGGGATTTTACGAATTTTTTCTTTGGACAGTGACCATCCTGGGTCTGAAAGACAAAGCTGCAAAGTGGACCTGACCTGCCATTGCTGGTGGCTGGCGGGCTATCAATGAAGCCATAGGCCAACCTGTCAACATAGGCCCTGGGTTGAAATCGCAGTTCTGACATCAATCGCAGGAGATCACAAGAGACTATTCCTATGCATATGAATACTGATTGAAAGAGTTGTTTATACATCGGTCTTCTCTAAAGTTGGATGCAGTAATCCTAGAATGCTGATTGAGCTTAATTAATAGTTTATTAAGCATGAAAAGAACAATATTCCTTCAATGGCGGTTTAATAAATACCTAAGAGTTGGTAGGAACATAGTGGGTGTCAATCTATCATACATAGATGGCTATGGAACTCTTTACAAATATATATATTTATTTGTATACCTCCGTCTGCCTATCCATGTATCGCTGTTTTGGCCAAACCTGGGGGTCGAGCTCAGAGACTGGGAACCACCTGATATCTTCATTGGCTAGAGGCTGTCAAGCTCAATCATGAATTAGGCCTGTTAGGCACTAAGTTCAGATCCTGGCATTGCCAGGCATGATGGAGAACACATCTAACATCTAGAGGTTATGTGACAGGATGTAAACAATATAATAAATGGTATAGATGTCATCAGAGTCAATAAAATAATTTCTAAATAAATGAATGACACAAGAAATAAAATAAATAACCACACCAAACACAATATGGACTAAACATCTGTAAGGAAGTATAAATACTATCTTTAAAATATCTATAAGGAGGGCTGGGAAGGTGGCACAGTGGTAGAGCTCTTACCTTGCATGAATGAGGCCCTAGGCTCGATTCCTCAGCACCACATAAGCAGAAAAATAAGCAAACAGTGGTGCTGTGGCTCAAGTGGTAGAGCGCTAACCTTGAGATGATGAGCTGAGGGACAGCACCCAGGCCCAGAGTTTAGGCCCACAAGTGCACCCCAAAAAAATTATATAAGGAGTATCTTTTCCAGGCCTGAGGCTTGAATTCAGTTCCCCTATGCGGAGGGAATGGCGGGAGATCCTGAGGTACTCATTTCTGGCCTGGGAAGAGTCATGGAATGTGATCAATCTCATCCTTGAATGAATAGTTTTTGCATGATGCAGGTAGGAAATGATAGGCAAGACTTATGGGGTATCGATTATTTGTAAAGAAGTTGATGAAGCATAACAATAATCATCATAGTCATGAAATGGACACATCAGGAAAGAACCAAGAATCAGTAGTCACGCAGATTGGATTCCACAACAGGTTACCATCTCTCCTACTCTATACAAATATGTACTTATTTGCATACTTCCTTCAGTTTATGAATGGATGACTGTTGTGCTCCCCGCTGTCCCCTCGGGGGGGAGGGGGGGCCCAATCGCAGTTTCCAAAGGATGGTCTGCTCATGTGGACCCATTCGCCACTTAGTCCTGCTAGGCACCGAGTTCAGATTCCCCGCCCTGCCAAAAGATTCATCTTGATGTCAGAAGTCAAACATTGCACCTGTTTTCTTTCCTGTGCAAGTCCTGGATCTCAGCTAGGATGGACATTGCTTGGGCCACCCTATGGCCATGGGAATAAGTTGTTATTCATGTCAGCCCAGTTATACCTGTCATCATATTCTCAAAAAAATACACAATACACCCGTGAATAGCATAAAAAATAAAGAGAATAACTACACTCAATGCACGATGCAGTCCACATACGGATGTGAATATACATCCCATGTTTCAATGATCATTGAGGACTATTTTGGCCTCCCTGGGTCTCGATCTCAGTTCCTGGGAATGACCCAGCTCCTTAGTGGCTCACAGTGTGGTGTGATCATGTAGACCCATTGGGCAGTTGGGCTTCCTAGGCCCACAATTCGAATCCCAGCACTGCCAAAAAATCACCCTGATGTAAGAAGCCAGTCGTTGCACATGTTTTCCTACACTGTGCAAGTTCTGGGGCTCAGCTAGGAAGGAGAATGTATACACAACTCTATACTCATGGGAATAGGTTGTCATCCAGTTCTCCACAGTTATATCTGTCATCCTATACTCAAGGAAGTACACAATACATCAATGAATAAAACACAAAACAAAGAGAATGACTACACCACACGCAAGATGCAGCCCACCCATGTTTGGAAATATATATCCACTGTTTAATTATGAATTTATTACTATATTGGCCCCCACCAGGGCTTCATCTCAGGTCCCAGGAATGGCCTAGTTCCTTAGAGGCTCACAGCCTGGTGTGCTCACTTTGACCCATTCACCAATTGGGCCTGCTAGGCTTTGAATTCAAACTCCTGCACTACCAAAAGATTCATTCTGATGTGAGAAGCCTATGGTGGCACAGGTTTTCCTGTCCTGTGAATGTCCTGGGTTTCATTGAGGATGGATAATGCTATATTGGCAACTCTTAGCCATGGGAAAAGGTTGTCATCCATGTCAGCACAGTTATATCTGTCACCCCATACGCAATAAAATACACAATACATCCATGACACAAAATAGAAAGAATAACTACACTGAATGCAAGATGCATACCACACCTGTACGTAAAGAGAAATCCTATGTTTTAAAAATGTGGGCTTTTTATTTTGTCCAGTGCTGGGGCTTCAAATCAGGCCCTGCACCAGGCCTGACATTCTACTCTTCAAAGATGTTGAGCTTCCCCTTCTCCCAAGTGCAACAGAGTTACCCAGACCTGAGCTAAAATCCCAGCACTGACAAAAGATTCATACTGATGTCAGAAGACAGTCTTTGTGCCTTTCATCCTCTCCTGTGAAAGTCCTGGGTCTCAAATACGATAGAGAATGCATAGACAACACTGTAACCTTAGGAATAGTTTGTCATCCATATCAGCACTGTTATATCTGTCAACATACTTATTAAAATACACAATATCTCCATGGATTAGAGACAAAATAAGGAGAATAATTGCACCGAACACAAGATGCTGTCTACACATGTATGTCAATTTAGATCCTATGTTTAAATTATGAATTTCTGACTATAGTGGACCACCCTGGGGTCAATGTCAGATTCTTGGGATGGCCTCATTCCTTAGTTGCTCGCAAGTTCGTATGATCACCTTGACTGATTGGCCAATTGGTTTTGCTCTGCCCTGTTTTCAGATCCCAGCACTACCAACAAGTGGATCGTGGAGTAAGAAGGAGAGTGTGAAACTTTTTTTCCTTTTCTCTGAGAATGTTGGGGGTCAGGCATGATGGAGAACATTTCTACAAATCTAAGTGTTCTGTCATAGGTCATCATCAATGTAATAAACAGAATGTGTGAATAAATGAATAAAACAAAAGATACAAGGTACAACCACACCAAACATGTATGGACTGAACATCTATAGGTAAGTATAAATCCTATCTTTACAATATATAGAAATAGTATGTTTCCAAGGCTGGGTCTTGAATTCAGGACTAGTGAACAGGCCTGACTTTTTTATGTTCATGAAAGGTGATCTTCTCCTTTATCCATATTGCTGCAGATTTACCCAGATCCTGAGTTCAAATTCAAAGCCTGTAAGAATAAACTGTGTGAATTGCAAGCCAGGGAGCTAATTTTCTTTTCTCAGCATGGGGCTTGAACTCAGGTTGTGGCAATTCTGCCTCCACTTAGATCACCCTAAGATGGTGTGCAGCCACTGGACACACAGGTGATTCTGGGATCCTACACCCCCACGTGTTGCAGGAAAAACAATGCACAGAAAAAATTTGGCCTTTTATGTTTTCTTCCTTTGCATAGTGACCCTTCTGGGTCTGAATGACACTGTTGCAAAGGGTACTTCACCTTGCATTGCTGAAGGCTGGCAAACTATCAGGGAAGCCATAGGCCCACGAGGCAACATAGGCCCTCATTTTGAATCCCCGTACTGACACCAACCAATGGCAGGAGGTACTAAGAAACTGGTTCCCATCCAAAGGAATAACACTGGAATTTTGTCAATGTCACAGTTGAATGAGTTGATCGTAAATGATGATCCTATAAAATTAAATAGCATCATTTCAGAAGGCTTGTTGATTTTATTTAATAATTATGAAGCATTAAAAGAATATTCTTACTTACAGGAACACAATAATTTCAGGACACTGAGTGCTTTCATTAATATTTTAAGGATGAAAACAATAACATTAATTACATGGACACATAATAAATACCCAGGAATTGGTAGGAATATAGTCTATATAACTGAATAATGTATAAACATCTCTGGCACTCTATAAACATATATATATATATATATATATATGTAGATATATATATATATATATATATATATATATTAGCATACTTCCATTTGCATGTCAATCTGTTCTTCTTTGGTTAACCCCTGGGGCTCATTCTCAGGTCCTGGGAACAACCTGTCACCTCAATTTCCCCCAGGATGGCATGTTTGCACTCACCCATTCATGAATTTGACCTTGTAGGCCATGAGTTCAGATGTCAGTGCTCCCAAACAATGAATCGTGGAGTAAGAAGCTGATGGTGACACATGGTTTCCTTTTCTGTGAATCTTCTGTGTGTCAGGTATGAAGTGGAATACATATGTAGACCTATATCCTATGTAGTCAATGTTCTATGTGGTATAATAGTCAATACAATAAATGGTCAATACATGAATAAAAGAAAAAATAAAATAACTACACTGAATGCAATATGGAGTCAACATATATATATAAAAATATAAAACATATATGTAAATTGTACATGAATAGGGGGTTTTCTAGTGCTGGTGATCAATTTCAGGCCTAAGGAACAGACTTGAATTTCTTGACTTTAAGGAGGCAAGCTTCCTCTTCCCACACAGTGCAACAGAGTTACCCAGATTATGAGTTCCAATCCCAGTCCTGGTAGAAAAAAACATCACCTTCATAGTATTTGAGGTCCAATTCTTAGGTATTTCATTATGCCTCCATTTGATGAATATGATTGCTTAAATGTTTAATAAAATATTAACTGAAATCAATCAGTGTCGTGTAATATAATTGTGTATAATTTTATCCTAGAATCATTCAAGAACTGTTCATTCAATCATGACTTACATCACATTCCGTTGGTAATCATATGGACAGGAAGAAGTTTCTTAGGATCTCCTACCATTTGGAGGTGGCATGACCAGGATTCAAATTGTGGGCTCCAGCTCCCGCCACTTCAACCAGAGGATAGGGAACTGACCAGTCTGTCCAAGAACGTCAACAAGACCAATGATTAGGCAGGCACCAGTCGCTCTCAGCAGTCCTCCTTGATACTTACAAGGCTGTGATAGGAGGATCCTGGTCAAAGTCACCCTAAGCAGGAAAATTCTTGAGAACCCTGTCCAACTTCAGTGCCAACAAAGCCAGAAGCCTTGTGGCTCTAGTGTAGAAGACCAGCCTTGAGCAAAAGCAGCTCATGAACTGTGCCCAGATCCTGAGTTCAAAGTCTGAGACTGACAACAAACAGAACTACACAACAATCTGTGTAGCCATCCAGTTAAAGCAGGTTACCCTCTTGTCTCCAACTGAATTGGACAGAATTCCCTGGGAAAAGGGCTGGGAGAATCTCTGTCATCTTGACTCCGCCCATGCTCCTTGCTTCACAGGATTCTGGGCACACCCCCATTCTTTCATGCTTCTTTCTGACCAATGGGATACAAGAATGGTGGCCACGCCCACATTCCATGCTGCCAGGTACCACTGGGATTCCCTATGTTAGTTTACACCACTACCAGCAGTTGAGGAAGATAGAGGTTGCTGAGAGGTGAGGAAAGGACTCGAGGCCACCTGGCCCCTCCCCTCCCTTCACACAGAGCCAGGTTTCAAACCTCAAGCAATGTCGTGCTGCCAGCCGGCCTAAATCATCGACCTGGTCCTTGCCGCTAGTCTTCTGCTCTGGGCCCATATGTCCACAATGCTGCTGCCATCGAGGCTGGCACAATTGGAGCAGCTGTCAACAGCTTCTCTCAGCAGCACAGGTGAGTTTCCGCCCCAACAACAACCTACCCGGGGTCAAACACCCCTCTGGGGGCACCATGACCCCCCTGCTTGTTTCCTCTCCCCAGCTCTGATGAGCCACCTTTCTGTCTTGAGGATTTCTAAGATAGAAACTAAAAATATGCTCTGGCTGGGCTGGATCGCAGTCCTCCTGTGAAAGGTATGCTCCACCAGGCCTGGTCCTCTGTATTTGGGATGGTAGACATGTGGTCTCATGCTCAGTCATCGGTTTAGATAGATTATCCCAAACTCAGTCCATAGCAGCGGATTCTTGACCACACATGAAGCTCTTGGTAGGGCCTCAACCATTGGACCTCAGTCTCCTCACAGGACAGTAGTGAGGAAACAAGGGCTTTATACAGAGCGATCTCTGGAAAATGGCTAGACAGAGAGGGAGCAGCCTTCAGATAAGTTTTTGGCAATTCTGTGAGCATATGACAGGAAGATACCAGAAAGGGCTTAGGTGGGGCCTGTTATTAATCATGCAACAGGTGTGGGATTATGAACCGAAATATAACTCTCTTTCATTATTACCCTATCCCAATGAGGAAGGGGATCCTTCACTTTGTTCAGTTTTGCATCTGGGGAAACCGAGGCACAGAGAAACCACATGACCTAATTATGACCTCAAGTTCACAGGAAGCTTGGCCTGACTTCTCTACCAAGCTCCCTTGGACAATGGGTGCTATTCAGTCCACTTCTTGTGGTGGGAAGTCCACTTCTTTTCAGTCGTGGGTCTTGAACTCTAGGATTGGGCACTGTTCCGGAGCTCCTCAGCTCAAGGCTAGCACTGTATAACTTGAGCCCAGAGTGCCACTTCCAGTTTTCTGGTGGTTCTTAGGAGATAAGATTCTCAAAGACATTCCTGTCTGAGCTGTGTATGAACAATGAGCCTCATATCTCAGCCTCCAGTGTAGTTAGGATTAGAGTTTTATGCCACTGATTCTCTCTCTCTCTCTCTCTCTCTCTCTCTCTCTCTCTCTCTCTGTCACTGTCACTCTCAGGAACTGGTAGAATGGGTGCTGTAGGAGGTGGGCCAACCTCCCCAGGTTGCTGGAACCCAAGATGGCCCACTCATTCTGGAGGTGGGCTGTGTTCCAGGAGCTGTCTCATTCAGCGTATTGATACATCTCCATGAGATAAGCCCTCTGTGCCCTTGCAAGACTGTGAGGGTTATTCATTTTCCATCTAGCCTTACTGGATTTATTGTATTCTTTTCTACATTATTTTCTAGCACCTGGCCAATATTATGGTACATAGTTACTGAATGAAAATATAATGTCAAATTAAGAAAGTCATTTAGGGATCTAGGAATGTGGCTTCATGATATGGTGATTGCCTAGCATGCATAAAAGCCTGAATTCAATTCCTCAGTACCACTTAAACAGAAAAACACTGGAAATGGTGCTGTGCCTCAAGTGGTACAGTGATATCCTTGAGAAAAAAGCAAAAAAAAAACCCAAACCAAAACAAAACCAAAAAACATTCAATTAGTAAATGCAAAATAAAGAACCCATACTTGGAATATATAATTGCTCCTGTCATACTGACACCTGACAATAGTCCCTAATTCATGTACTTTTACTTGTATTAGGATATTGTGTTGAAACAAAGTTTTGTTCATTAGGTCACAGCAATTAATGTCATGAATGTGCTTAGATGTCAGGTGAAGATTAATTCTGGAAATTCGAAGATTCCAGGTTTTTGAATGGTCACTGCCAATCACAATGAGAAGGGTAGTCTAAGTGAGATTTGGAAATCTTTTTGGTTATTCAGGGCCCCAAAACGGGAGAGGCAAATTAACAGTTGTGACAGAAGAGAAGGAATAACTCCAAAGTTAAGTAATAAATGAAAGTAGCTAAGTTATACCAGAAAGTTTTTTAGAGAACCATTTTTGGTTATTGAACAAATAGTTATCAACTAGTCTTATACCTCATTACCTTTATCATTCTAAATCTCTTAGGCTACTTCTTAATCTCTGTGTAATAAATGTATCTCCTTCTGTGCTGGTTTATCTTACCTTAACTTCTTTGCTTTTTAAAAATCTCAGTCTTTCTATATTTCTCTATGAACATTTCCTGATACTAAATACACCTACACAGATGGCAGAGAATGATTATTGAGGATCCCATAGCTCATGAGTTATTAATGAAACAACGTGGAAAAGGAGGACATATTTATTGTTACCTCAAATTTTCTGAAAAGCTGCAATGCCATCATTTGATTCAAATTTCCATTATTTGTCTACATAGTGTCATTCAGTGCACATAAGGGCAAATATGAGCTGGGTGCTGGTGGATCACACCTGGAATCCTAGCTATTCAGGAGACCAGAGGATTGTGGTTCAAAGCTAGCCTGGTCAGGAATGTCCACGAGACTCTTATCTTCCATTAACCACCAGAAACCCGGAAGTGGTGCTGTAGCTTAAGCAGTAGAGCACTCAACTTGAGCTGAAGAGTTGAGGGAGTGTGTCCAGGATCAGAGTTCAAGCCCCACAACCAACAAAAAGTGCAAATATTACCTTAAGTTTTCCCAAAAGGAAGGACAAGATCAATAATCTTCTCAAGGAGAAAAAATAATTTCAAAATGATTCAGTGCACCTACTTATGCTGAGTTATTTAAGTTATGGCTTCTTTGCTAGATATATTCTCTTCCTTTATAAATAGTCAAATATTAGCTTTACAATAAGCTTCATCTAATATTTCTTGTTTCAAAAGAGAAGTCTATACAGTTGATGTCACTTAGCTTTCTTACTATCTTAATTCAAAGCCAAACCAGGCAGGAGAATCTGTCAAACTCCTATCACAAATTGAACACCAAAAAACCAGAAGTGGAGTTTTGGCTCAAGCAGTAGAGTACTAGCTTTGGGGGCAGGTGGGCAGGAAAGACAACTGTTCAGGGACAGGATCCACCCTCTGGGTTCAAGACCCAGAATGAGCACAAACTAAACAAACAAGCAAACAAAAATCCCAGATAGTTCTTTGGGACCCTCCTTAAAGGTGTACTGGTCAGAGAAGAGGCTTCTTTTGCTGATCATATTGACTGTATCCTGCTTTTTGGAATCCTTATTGCTCTGGAGAACTCAGTACCAGAACAAAGGAATTGATAACTGACTCCTGCATCAAGAGAATCATCTCAGGCGTGAAATATCCATCCATAAGACACTTTAAAACCTCCATGTCTTTGTTCCTTTACAGGAGAACCCTTTAAAACAACGTTACTTCTTTTGTTCTATGCTGGCCTTCAAATGGTACATTATTTCTTTTTATAACACTATGAACTAGAAGTTTACAGAAAAAATTTATATGAGTAAAGAACACACTCAAAAAAGCCGGGGACAGAGTTTCCTTCAAGCCTTGGGATACTTTTCTTGTACAGTAAAAAGGAAAGCACAAGGTAACTTGAACTTTGTTATTCCTCTATGTTCCATTCCTCTCTTCGGGTCAGTTTCCACATCCAGTAACAGTTACTTCCAGTAACAATCGATGGTGCTGCTTGAGGTTTAATGAATGTTTTCTGGCTTCACTGCAATAACACTAGAACACCTATGGACCTGAGGTAACACGTGTTTCAGAGACAACTTAGTAAAGAGAAAATATGAAATTTATATTGCTTATAAATACATTATACATGAGTACATTGAGTTCAAACTTTGTAAGTTCTCTGTAAATTAAGGCGAATTTTAAATGGGAAGAAGGTTTTCAGAACATTCTTTTTGTGAGTGTACGTGCTGTTCATTATTTCCCAAGTGTACATGAGCTAACAGTAAGGGAAACAATAGCAATAATAGGAGAAAGAGAAGTTCTGTGTTTAAGTGTAAGGGTTCAATACACTATAGAAGATTCTACAAATAAGACAACATTGAAACAATAAAGCCAAGTCCAGTATGTAGATTTATGGGAGTGATATACAGAAAGCAAGACACCTACATGGAACAAGAAGTATGAGGCCACTCCCATTCTAAATCATGCTTGCTAATCATGCAACTTTGTAGAAAGTAGAATGGAAGAATAATTCTGTTTCCAATGCAAGTCGGACATAAGAGCCTGGATTTAGCTGGAAAAATGTCCATCTTGTGAGAGCAGGGGTTATGCTAGCAATGAACTGGTGGCTAAGATTACATTTCTTTTTTTTCTTTAAAACACACACACATACACACAGACACACAGACACAGATACACACACACACACACACACACACACATATATACATATATATATACATACATATATATATATATATATATATACATATATATATATATATATATATTTGTTGGCGGTGGTCTTGGCACTTGAACTCTGGGCCTGTGAGCTGTGTCTCTGCTATTCTGCTCAAGCTAATGCTCTACCACTTAATCCACAGTGCCATTTCCACTTTTCTTTTAGTTAATTCGAGAAAAGAGTCTCTGGACTTTCCTACCTGGGCTGGCTTTGAACCTCAATCCTCATATCTCAGCATGAAGATATGTAATGTGTCTGTTCATCTATCTTTATAAGAATTCTTTAGTTAGGGGCTGGGGAGGTGGCTCAGTGGTAGAGCGCTTGCCTCACATGCATGAGGCCCTTGGTTCGATTCCTCAGCACCACTTAAGCAAAAAAGAAAAAACCCGAAATTGGCGCGGTGACTCAAGTGGTAGAGTGCTAGCGTTGAGATGAAGAGCTGAGGGACAGAGCCCAGGGCCAGTGTTCAGGCACCATGACCAGACCCCACACCAAAACAAAAAGAAAAAGAATTCTTGAGATAAAAATCTGGGCTACAGCTTAGAAGTTACCCTCACAAAAATGTTTGTAGTTTAAAAGTTGATACTCCTGGAGAAATAAAACCTAAGAATTTGAAGGAGTCTGGGAAGTTCAATGTGCATCCAGCCTGGGCATAACACTCTTTGCAACAGTATATAAAATTAAGCAGTCCAAATCTGGATTGGAAGAATGGCTCAAGTGATGGAATACCAGTCATGAGCAAGATTGCTGAATAATAGCTTGAGGCTTTTGCATATATACATACAAACATACACATACACCCAGAGGCACTTATATGTGCACACACAAATGAAACAACTCTCAGAATGTATAGAAAAGTTAGAAAACAATAAATATATGTCCTGAATAAGACTAGAATCAAGTGATAATTTTTAATATTAGAAAGTCCTCAAATGAACTTCCTTCAAATAAGTTTGAGAATATTACATTGGTAGGGATCAGAGATAGTAAGAGAGTCAATAATCATTATTAAAGGGATAGGATCCCTGGAGGAATGAATCAGAGATCCAGAAGGGGCGTCTGAAAATGTTCATATCCTGTATCAAATGTTAGAACATCTTTGAAAATTGTAGATAAAGTCAAAGTAGTCATTCTGGTGTATAATATCACTGGAGAAGTTCAGAATTGGTAGTCTGTATCTAGATTAAATAAAACAAGAAACTATTGCAGGACAATGTGATACAAGCCTAGAATTCTAGCACTGAAATTAAGACAGGAGATTAGAGAATGGAATTACATAGTTATACCTTCCCTGGACCAAGGTGTAAAATTTTGTCTTAGTAAAACAAAACAAACAAGAAAGGAACACGTAGTTGGACGGTTGGGCTAATTTTGTCATTATGTTTTGAGAAGTCAAATTTCCTGTTGAAATGCAACTCATACTTAATCCTCACTTGTGTTTTAAATTTTCTCTTCATTACAGAACATTCCTAGATGCAAAATGACTCATGATTCCCATCCAAATTTGAAAAAGTAAGTTATCATCATTATATTGTATCCCAAAACAATGATGAAGAATTACAAAAGCTTAAGCCTGGAAAAATAGCAAAGTTCGTCAAATGTAGGATTTTGAAGATCTTGCTAAATTAGAATTTAGATTTAAAATAAATATTTTGGTTTTGTTTGTAATTTTATATTCTATAGGATTCTACAAAATTCTTTTTAAGTAGAGTGTTTAATTGACATTCACAAATGATTTTGCATTCTATGTGCCTAGAATATTCTTTCAAGAGAGTTATAATTAGAACTTAGTTCATAGATAATTCCAACAGTTCATGTATAAAATGATAATGTGAAGGTTGTAGACAGAGTTGTCAACAAATTGATGATATTAATTTATAAATTTAGAATAAGAGCAATTTTTGGAGTCTTTGGTATAACATGTTATGAAGAGAATAATCATGTTACATCTTCTTTCTTCTACCTGTATGTAACACAGGAAGCAATTTCCTTAATTATTTGCTCCTGTATACACTGAGAAAAATGTTAGGTTTGGAGTTTGTTTTTATTTTTGTTTTTGTTTTATTGGTTTGTCCTAGGACTTTTAATCTGCCTAGACACTGTCTCTGTGTCTGTTTATGCTCAAGTCTCGTGCCCTACCACTTCAATCTCAGTGTCATTTGCGTCTTTCTTTTGCTGAGAAGTTTATTGAAGATAAGAATCTGGGGAATCTTCCTGCCTGGGTGGGCTTTCAAGTCTAATCTTCCAATTTTAGCATCCAGAATTTATATGATAGCTAAAAAAGTATAAATATAAATAATATTTGCAAGTGTTCCGATCTCAAGAATACCAGTGGGGGGAAAATGATGCAACCCAGTTTATTGTGGTGTTCTTACCAGAACATGTATGGCATCACATTAGCAGAGTTGTATTTTTTCATAATAGAGATAAGCTATTCATGATATGAATTAAGGGAAGTTTGAGGTGCACCCTAAAAGTTGGAAAATTTTGGGCTAGGATGACTCTATATCATAAATATTGGTATTGGTGGTCATAAAAATAATAGCTTATTGTGATAAACAATTGCTTACTCTTGAAGAATTAATTATTACCGATGCTACATAGTTTTATCCTTTACCAGAATGTGGTTATTTTTCTGTTGACTCTCAATCTGTAACACCCCATTGGAAAATGCATCTATTGCAGAATTACATAACATGCAAGCCGGTATTGTTTTGAATCTCTCTGGTATGGAATCTTCCGAATTTGAAAATGAGTAGTTACTAGTCATTGGAATGTTGACAAACACATATATCCTGTCTTCTTAAAAACTTATTCACTTTTACAAGTTATTGGTTTCCATAGAATTAAACTGTTTCTGCTTTTAGTATGAGAAAGTACTATATTCTTTTTTCAAAATATTGGCAACTATATTGTGAAAATATTGTCTAGTCGGAGAGCATTAAAGTTGATGGTCCTCTAATTAAAAAGGGGTAATTAATTCAAATGAGACACCAAATAGTATGTGTACTATACCAATACAGTGAAATTTGATTTCATGCAGCTTATTTTTTAAATTTAATTTTATTGTCAAAGTGATGTACAGTGGGGTTACAGTAATTTTAAGTTAGTGAATACATAACTTGTCAAACTTGTTACCCCCTCCCGCATTTTCTTCAGTTTTCCTTCACCCCAATAGCCCTCACAAGTTGTAATGTACATTTCCAACATATTGTCTTCTGAGTATTGATATTGCATTGGTTTGCCTTTGTCATCTGTCTCACCATTTTGTTGTTCCTCTTCCCTTCCCTAATTAAGGTAAATATATACCCAATACACAGGCTACCAAAATCAAAAACAGCAGGGAATAAAGCATAGGGGAAAAACCCAAAAGAAAATAGAAATCACATAGTACATTAAAACAACAACCGCAAATAAAACTTCCTATTTCCATATCTTGGAGTTCATTTTGCTTAGCATCAGCTTATAAGGTTATGTATATGCATAACAAAGACACTGGAAAATAATAGTTTCATGGACACTATATCATGAAAACAACATGTTAACTGTTTTTGATGATAAAGGAGGAGTTAGGATTGATGAATTCACGGTTCCAATAAAGGAATTTCAAAAGAGTTTTAAAATTATGACAGGTGGGGCTGGGAAGGTGGCACAGTGGT
This sequence comes from Dipodomys spectabilis, assembly GCF_019054845.1. Classification (NCBI taxonomy): domain Eukaryota; kingdom Metazoa; phylum Chordata; class Mammalia; order Rodentia; family Heteromyidae; genus Dipodomys; species Dipodomys spectabilis. The sequence continues at coordinate 5,741 of NW_024872317.1, read as the reverse complement.
CGAGCGCTTGCCTTGCATGCCTGAGGCCCTGGGTTCACTTGCTCAGCACCACATAAGCAAAAAGAGAAAAAGCCGGAAGTGGCGCTGTGGCTCAGGTGGTAGAGCGCTAGCCTTGTGCTGAAGAGCTGAGGGACAGCGCCCAGGCCCAGAGTTCACCCCACGACTGGACCCCAAAAAAAATTATGGCAGGTAAATTTTAATTTGTTCAAACGTTTTAACAACTTAGCCTATTATGAAAATTTTAAATTGCTTGGGAAAATAGGCTTTCATGCAAAGTAATCAATGGAGACTTAGCTGTGATGGAGCAAAGTGGGTGAAGATGGCTCATTTTCACACTAAACAAACAAACCTCAGAAACCATGCTATAAATCCTGTAGGTTGCCTTGAGAATTGTCCTTACCCAGGAAATCTACTCACTGTGTGAAACAAGGTTGTAGTAGAATTTAAATTCAACCTTCTTAAAAAAAAGACATCTTTAAGTCTTTCGCCCACTTATTTATTGGGCAGTTGTGAAAGACTTAAAGAGAAACTTCTCTGAAGAAGAAAGAAGGATGGCCAATAGACACATGAAGAAATGTTCAACATCCCCAGCCATAAAAGAAATGCAAATCAAAACAACATTGAGATATCACCTCACTCCAGTTAGAATGGCAAAAATCAAGAACTCTAACAACAACAGATGCTGGAGGGGATGTGGACAGAAAGGAACCTTACTTCATTGTTGGTGGGAATGTAAACTTGTTCAACCACTTTGGAAAGCAGTATGGAGGTTCCTCAAAAGACTTCACATATAACTCCCCTATGACCCAGCAATCCCACTTTGGGGCATTTACCCAAATGTTTACAAACAAGACCACACTAAAGCTACCAGCACAACTATGTTTATTGCAGCATTATTTACTATAGCTAAGATATGGAACCAACCCAGATGCCCCTCAGTAGATGAATGGATCAAGAAAATGTGGTATATATACACAATGGAATTGTATGCCTCCATCAGAAAGAATGACATTGCCCCATTTGTTAGGAAATGGAAAAACTTGGAAAAAATTATATTAAGTGAAGTAACCCAGGCCCAAAGAAACATGGGTCCCATGGTTTCCCTTATTTGCAATATCTAGTATATGTATGAGTCAAGAGGAAAAGATCAGATAATGTGATGTCAGGAAAATGAACCCTTAGATATGTATTTTAATGTTTTTTTTCTTTCATGCATGTGTTTCTAATGCATTTATAAGATTATCTCTTTGTTTCTTTGTATGTCCCTCCCCCACAGTATAACCCCTGCTTTCACCATATTTGATGTCAGTATAACTTGTGGAAGAGATGGGGAAAAACCAGTTGCTTAAGGATACAGGTGGACGTGTTGCAACAATGAGAAGTACAAGGTGTCATGTCCAAAATGAGCTTTACAAAGTCGGTGAGGGAGGGGGGAGGGGAAGGGTGGGTAAGGAGAAGGATTGGGATTGGGGGGAGGAGGGAGGCTGGGAAGGGATGTGAAGGGTAAACAAAGGAGGAGGCTGCAATGCTTGATAAGAAATGTACGCATTATCCTGCCCATGTAATTGTAACCCCTCTGTACAGTATGTTCACAAATAAAATAAAATTAAATTAAATTAAAAAGAGACATCAAAATTTGTGAATTGACTTTAATTAGCAAACAATAATTCTCTGAAAAAGATAATTTGGGTCAATATATTTAGGGAGAAAGTGCCTTCAACAATTAAAGTAGTTATTGGGTTTACACTTTTCTGTTTGTAATACTTTCTACAATGTCTTTGCACGTGAAGCACTGAACTACAGAAAAAAACCTGATTGGATACTTGAAACCAATGATTTCACATTTCTTAGTAGCTCATATATATAATATCCTTATTAACATGAGATAGTGAAGCCTTCCCTTATTACATAAGCCAAAAAGTTTTGGGATCAGAAAATAATTGAGCAAATTGAAAAGGCAAGAAAACGGGTTCTTAGAGGCCCTAGCTAAGCATATTAGCTTCATCAGTGGAGGGAGGCCAAAATTTTGATATATTGTCTTAATATTTTTGCTACCTAAAGTGATTTTACAAAGCCTATTTAGCTCACTACAATTTAGAACGGATTGAATGAAGACATGAAAATAAATTCCACATCCAAATATAAGACTTTTAAAAGAGAAACCATGAAGATGTAGCAGTGGGGAAGGTCTTATAGTCCTTCACCTTCAATAGACTTGAAGCCAAGAATCTGTGATTAGTTGGAAATCAGGCAAGAGCTAAGAGGAGGACAGAGCAATAGGACATAGGAGCACTGTCCTTTTGTAACAGACACTGTCATCCAAGGTATGGATGATTTAACACTATTCTTTTCCATACATCCTTCTGAGCAAATGCAAGACCGAGAGAAAGATGATCTATTGAAATAATTTTGGAAAGAATAACTTCACTGATCCTGATATGATATCTAGGGAGAAATCTAAAGAGAGAAGATAAAAGTGAAGTATTCTTCGGTTTCCTCTAAGCATCTTGTTAGCAAATTACATCTTTGAGGTTAGAAGGATTGAACCAAAAAGTGGTGGAGTTCCTATTTTTGAGGGCACTTTAGACACAAGAAGACTTTTAAGGTAAAAGAAAAAAGAAAAAATATTTGTGATCACAGCTTCTTGGACTGGTATTTTGGAGACAAAGTTTTACAATAGAGATTGTCCTCATTAACATTGATGCTGAGTTTCCGTGGCACCCAAATGAAAGGGGAAAGTTTAATAGACTCACTTGGACAAGTAAACAGCATGATAGAATAAAATGGCAAATAATATTTATTAAATTACTTTGAACAATTACTTTGCCAGAACGAAGAAGGAAAAAATATAATTAAAAATCACTTGTCTTAAAATTATGAATAAAAGTAGTCAAGAGAAATGAGAGAAAACATAGAGGACTGTTTTCTCTCCAGTGGAGTAATGGGATCTTGATATTGTTTCTTCCATTCTGTCCTCACAAGCTATCAAGTGTGGCTCAGGACTGGAGTATCCAGTTCAGGCCAAGAGAATTCGCAGAAGAAAATATTTGCAGCAGATGTAGGTCATTTATAACCTTAGACAATCTATTTAAATCTGTTAAAAATTCTCCTCTACCCTAAACTGCCTACTTTTAACAGCTTTGTATGCTTTTCCCAAGATTGTCCTTCGTTAACTATTTAAAATTTTGAGAGGTCATAATCATACTTTATAGAGATTGCTGTTTGGTTGTGCTTTTTGTGTGTTTTTGTTTTCTGTTGTGTTTTTTCACAGAATTTCAAAAGGTTGTGCAAGTGTGTTACAATTAAAGATGTCCATCTAATTGTCCAATGTTCCGGGATCAGAGTCACTCCTTCTATCATTCTCAACCAACCCCTTCTACAAGATTTATTTCCGATTTACCACGTCCTTTCTCACATGTGCACATTGAGTATTCTAGCTGTACTTGCTCCTTGTTCCATTTCCATTCATTCTATATCTTTACTATTATTCCTCTCTTGTTTCAACTTCCTGATAGTCATTCTGTTAAACTGTCTGCTAGTACTTTGAAAGGTTTATATACATTCCATGGAGTTTATATCCTGCATATACTTGAACTGATGTCAGCTTATATTTCCATAATTCATTCATCTGAAGTAACAATTTGTAAAAGTGGAGACATGAAGCACCTAGACATGATTTTATTCCCCTCCATTTGGAACATTAATCTGTAGACAACAAGAAAGTTTAAAAATGGCTTAGAATGTATTCCTAACTACAAGTTTTGTAAATGGTGTTGTACAATGGTTTGTGATTATTTTATTTTACATGGGATAATATTTTCTACTACCTATAAGTTTTGGAAAATGAAGAAAATTAAAATTTACTACTGCAGAGGAATATGATAGAAATAGAAGACATATTTTATGTTTGTCAAATCTCTGATGAGTACCCATATTAAGACTTAAAGTCATATTTCTTATTATGTTAGACACATAGGGAAAACATAAAACACCATATGATAAGGCAACTATTCATGACTTTTTTAAATGTACTTATTATGTGATGAAATTTACTTTGTTAGCTAATATTTTGGTTTGAAATATGGGAGGCTGATGTATTTAACAAATTTTCGAAGTCACCTACTGAAAAACACAAATGGTGGGGGGTAGTATTTCTACACTTTAATGAATGGTTGAACCTGTTTGGCCTTAGTGCTGGGTAAATAAATCAACTCTATTGTAACTTGCTCCTTACACTTGAAAAACTTGTAACGTCACTAAATATTATCTACTTTTAAAGTGTTATTTTGGCAAATGTGATTTTAAAAAGTTTATTTGAAAAGGCATATACTTTCAGGAGATTAAATGTAGGTTATCATTTGTTTGAGAATGACAACATTTTTATACTACAGAACCAAGTTTTACTGAAGTACCAGTGTTTTGAAGCACTAAGGATCTTCTCAATTAATGTTTTTCTGAATTATATTTGACTTCTATGTCTAGTTTTCCTAGTCTTTGTAGACCAATTATGGATCTATCATTCCAGGAACTATTTTTTGGCCTGATGATGCTGGACTGAAATCATTCATTAATCATTAGGAGAGGGGTATTACAAATAATCTTGTGACATTTGTGGTCTTGTTCACTCACATGGGATGGTCATCTGGAAATTGAAAGTTTGAATTACTGTACTTTCACATTTTGTGATTTCATCTTGCATTTTAAGTTGCCTTGCATTTCTCAATTGCTTACTGCTAATTCCTGCAATTCAAGGAATTGGGGCCCTGAAATATAGGAAATGAGAAATTGAGATGGGTCTTCAATTACTTTCTGTTGGCATGTTGCATGGGCCTAGGTAAGAACTCTTGCCCTAGTTATCTGATGATGCAGATAACTGGGACCTGGCATCCTAGGACCCGTGGATCCTGTAGAAGAAAAATACCTTTTAGGTATCATATCAGCAAAATTTGGGTATAATCAGTAGGAATGCTTCAGAAATATGGAAAAAAAACAGTTTGGGATCAGCAAGTTAAAAAAATAGAGCAGCAGAGTAAAATCCCTTATAGATTGGAGGAAAACAACATTTTTTTTAACATGTGAATTCAGAAACCAAGAACACTTAGAAGGTATCACAGTTTATACCGAAAATATTGTTTTGATACTTTTTATATTTTAATATATATTCTAATCCTGATTATTTATATTCCAATCTATTTATTGGAATAAATATCAAGTAATTTGTCAAATTATCAATTAATTCCTGTAAGATTCACTGTGTGAAATATAAAATCAGCACATAAAAATATAAAATATATAAGTATATATAATATAAGAAAATGTTTTACATTGTTCTGTTGTGGTTAAGGTAACAAAGGCAACTGTTTTAAAATATATTTCCATTACCTCTACCTCAGTGTTTGGTAGAATTAGACCTAAAGCTTTACCATTTGGACATGTACAGCCTAGAAGCAAGAGGAAACACTGTGATTAAAACATTACCAATTTAAGGCCTAATAATGAGAAGAAACATATGGACTTCTCCTGGAGCTATGGAATATATTTGGTGATAGAAAATCAGTGGTGTAAGTTCCTGCCTGGTTGGATTTTAGACAGGCCAGGACACTAGGTAATCATGCATATGAAAATTTTTTCACCTTCTTGGCTTTAGCTACTTTTGAAATGGTAGGGATAATAAATAATTATATTTTGACTAAAATACGTTCTAGTCTGAACAGTTCTGTCTGAACTGTTCATCTCTCTAT
>NW_024872316.1:0-20548 GCF_019054845.1 Dipodomys spectabilis | reverse complement strand
TTTACTTATTTTAATTTGAAATCTATTTTATCTGCTATTTAGGATTGCAACTCTGGCCTGTTTATTCCAGCCTTTTACTTTCTGAATATGTTTGTTCTTGTGGGAAGTGAGTGTCTATTGAAGGCAGCAGATAGAAGCATCTTGCTTTTTGATCTTACTAGACAATCTACATTGCTTACTTGGGAGTTCAGTCCACTAATATTGAGAATTAGAACTGAGGTTTTTGGTAGTTCCTGCCACGATATTCATTGTTATGCGTCCTGTCCCAACTAGGTTCTTCTTATCATTCTTAGATTCTCTCTTTCAGAGTTATTTCATTGCCTTTATCATGTTCTTATTTGATTTCTATATGTGGGATATTTCAAGGATCTTTTGCAGGGCTGCATTGGTAGAGATATATTGTTTGAATTTTTCTTTGCTGTGGAAGATAGTTTATTTGACATTATCTTTGAAGGATACTTAGCTGGATACATTATTCTTGGTTCCTAGTTGTTTGTAGGACATTTGATGTATTATTCCAGTCTGTTCTTGTTTTAATTAACTCTGGCTGGAAATCTGAAGATATTCTGATTGTTTCCCCTTTATAGTGATTGATCTTAACTCTGTAACAGCTTTAAGGATCCTTTCTTGAATCTCATTTGATCCTGTGCAGATTAAAATGTGATAATGGGATGTCCTGTTCTGGACCAGTTTATTTGTGGTTCTAAAAGCATCGTGTGTTAGAATGGCTCTATCTTTTAGCAAATTTGGGATGTTCACTGCTAGGGTCCTATTAACTAAACTTCCTAGACTTTTAATTTTGTCTATAATCCTTTGTCTACATCCATAAGTCATAAATTAGTTCTTGTGATGATATCTTCTCAATATGAAATTGATCTATCACTTTTCTTGGATTTGTCTTGAAAACTTGTCTGTTCTTCGTAATGTCTAGGCTCTTTCAATCCCAGAAATTCGGTCTATTAGCTAACATACTGTCAAGGCTTTTTTTCTTTTTCTTTTTTTTTAAATTTTCTTTCCTTCTAAACATTCATATTCCATCACTTTGAATTCTTTACTGGAACATTGTTTAAGATCTTGAATGGACTCCTTTATTACTTGATTTGCTTTTTAGTGTTCATTCTCCAATTCCTTAGTTCAGTTCTTATAATTTCATTGGACTCCCTTTTCTTATGTTGGGCTTCATTCAGGATTCCCTTTGTGGCCTCTTTGGATTTTCCTAGCCTTTGTGGATGCCATGAATGTCTCTATTAATCTTTGCTTATTCTCATCCTTCTCATGAAATACCTGTATTTATCTTTGATTAACTTCCTCATGCTAATGAAATTTTTTATTAATATTTAGTTAGCCTAATCACACTCCCATAATTCCTGTAATAATCTTTGGTTAGGATCAATATGCAAACAGCTTTTGCAAGCTTGCAATCTTTTCATTCAGCATGTTTACCAGTAGTGTTTGTAGAGCATTTTGAGAACTCTCGTCTGGATTGTTCATTTAGAGTTCTGTTGCTGATTATCGTGAGGGGAGTTGAGTTTCCTGGACAACATTTTTCTTGTGTTCCTCTGATTTGTTCTTCTTCTTCGGGTATGAAAAGAAAATCAGTTCCATTCTAGAACACTATTTTAAGGCAAGTATCCACCACAGACCTTTAGTTGCCCAGATTTTTTGATGCAGTCAATATGAGTACAGATACAATCTAGCTCAACAGATACAATCTAGTGCAACAACAACAACAACAACAACAAAAAACAGGTATGGATCAATGATCTAGGAAACTCAAAGACATCATTGTCTTGTTCCTGAGTTAAGAGGAAATGGCTTAAGTTTTTCACCATTAAGTATAATGCTGGCTGTAGGTTTGTCATATACAGCCTATATTGTGTTGAGGAATGTTCCATGCATTCCTAATTTTTCCAAAACCTTCATCAAAAAGGGGTGTTGGATCTTGTGAAAAGCTTTTTCTGCATCTATTGAGATAACCATGTGGTTCTTATCCTTGCTCCTTTTGATGTGATTTATTATATTAATTGATTTGAATATATTGAAGCAGCTTTGAAACCCTGAAATGAATCCTGTTTGATCGTGGTGTATGATTTTTTGGATGAATTGCTGAAGTCGATTGACCAAAATTTTGTTGAGAAGTTTTGCCTCAATATTTATCAAAAAATGGGTCTATAGTTCTCTTTCTTTGATGAGTTCCTGCCTGGTTTTGGAATGAGGGTTATGATGGCCTCATAGAATGTGTTCGGTAGTGAACTTTCTCTTTCAATTTCATTGAAGAGTTGGAGCAGTATTGGTGTGAGCTCTGTTTGAAGGCCTTGTAGAATTCTGCTGTAAAACCATCTGGTCCTGGACTTTTCTGAGATGAGAGATCTCTTATTGCTGATTCTATTTCAATGCTTGATATAGGCATATTAACTCATCCTGGTTTAGTTTTGGCATGTCAATATTTGCTAGGAAAAGGTCCTTTTCTGCCAAGTTCTCAAACTTGTTAGCATAAATTTTTGAGAAGTATTCCCTTATAATGTTCTGAATCGTGGTTGTTTCTGTGTTTCCATTCTCATCTCTGAGTTTATTTATTTGGGTGTGTTCTCTTCTTTTTCTGATAAGATTTCAGAAGATTCCACATAGAGCTCCCCTATGACCCAGCAATCCCACTTTTGGGTATTTACCCAAATGTTTACAAACAAGACCACACTAAAACTACCAGCACAACTATGTTTATTGCAGCATTATTTACTATAGTTAAGATATGCAACCAACCCACATGCCCCTCAGTAGATGAACGGATCAAGAAAATGTCGTATATATACACAATGGGATTTTATGCCTCCATCAGAAAAAATGACATTGCTCCATTTGTTAGGAAATGGAAAGGCTTTGAAAAAATTATATGAAGTGATGTAAGCCAAGCCCAAAGAAACATAGGTTTGCCTTATTTGCAATATCTTGTATATGTCTGAGTCAAGCAGCAAAGGTCAGATAAGGTGATGTTAGGGAAATGAACCCTAAGTAATGCATTCATTTTTTTTCTTTCATGCCATAACACATTTATAAGGTTATTTCTATGTTGCTTTTTATGCCCCTCTCCCACAGTATAACCCCTGCTTTCACTATATTTGATGTTGGTATAATTTGTGGAGGGGAAGGGGAAAAACCAGTTGTTTATATAAGGATACAGTGGACTCGTTGCAACACTGAGAAGTAGAAGTCGTTATGTTGCAAACGTACTTTACAACTTTGGTCGAGGGGTCAGGGAGGACTGGGTGGGAGGTGCACGGGGAGGATGGGAAGGGATGGGAAGGGGAACAAAGGAGGAAGCTACACTGCTTGATAAGAAATGTACTCATTATCTTGCCCATGTAATTTTAACCCCTCTCTACAGTATTTTCACAATAGAAAATAAATAAAAATTAAAAAAAGAATAATATTCTTAAAAAAAAAGTCAAAGGAGGAGTCAGCAGACCATTAATATGTGTAGGGAGAATTGTGGTAAGAAAGAAAGATTAGAGGAATGTGGAGGGAAAAGGAGAGCAGAAAATATAAGGCAAGGAGGAGAGAAAGAAAAAAGGAAATAAAAATACAAAATTTAAAAATAAAACAGCCAAAAATTATATAAGTATAATGTAATAATAGTTCAATTAAATAAATTAAATCAGAGAGGTTGGGAATTTAGGGATTGATATCTGAAGTAAGTATGAACACAATCAAAGAGAAGGCCTAATATTAGAAGTTGCATATATACCTGTGGATGAATACAAAAGTCATGTAAAAAGTGATGAATACTAAGTGATGTGAAAAACACAAAAAAAGAAAACAAAAGAGAAAAGTATAAAAATAATTTTAAAAACACACACCTAAAATAAAAATGATTAAAAGAAAAAAGAAAACGATAATATTTTTTTAATTAGGTAGTAAAGAGTTACTCGAATTTTTAGTGGGGGGAGGGAGGTAACATGTGTGTACCCTGTGTTTGTAAGCAGCCTCTTGGTGGAGTCTCTGGTTTCTTGTTCTGTTTGGATGTCTTGTGGCTTGAATGGTTTCTTAATCAATTTCAGCATACCCAAAGAAACTTTGCCTTCTCAAAGACTATATGACTCTCTATCGAAAGCAGTTCAATGGGAGGTACATCTGATTTGATCATCACAAAAGAGGGAGATGCCTGTTTCCTCTAACTTGGAGTTGCTGTGGTGGGGCTAGGTTGTGCGTAGGGTTGAGACCTTTCAACAATCAATAGCTTTTCCCTGAGGGTCTAGCTCTTGAGACACTCATACAAGCCAGATTGGAACCATTCTCAGAATTTTTGTTTCCTTAGTTAGTTTAAATTCCATTTCTTTTATGACTTCTGCCACCAGGTCTGCTGCCTATGCTGCAGAGTGGTAGCCTCTGGCTTTGTTTACCCAGTAAAGAAAGTTACTTCTCCATGTGCTGAGCTCTCTCTGCCTGGGGCAACTGAGCCATGTAGTTGAAGTTACTTTGACCTGTTGAATGGCTCCTATTGTCTTCCTCCAAACGCTGAGTTATATGCTGGTTGCTCTTGCCAGGTCTTTGTCAGTATCAAAGATTGAGATCTTCTCCATTGATGGATTAAGGCTTCTTTCTCACTTCTGCTACGTTAGGAAGATGTGGGGCTACACACATTTTTCCCTTGGTTTCAGAGTTATCCTTAATCTGCTACTATCTGTGGTCAGTAGGATGAAGATTTCCAATCCTTGTTGGTTCTTGATGGCGCTTCATATAATCCAGTCCTAGATCACTTCTGGCACCTTTTTATGGCACTCTCTCTGTTGATATGGTGGCCGTGTTAGGAGCTACCACCACCACTGCACTGCAACTACTCAAATCTGGATATGAGCACTTGGATATTTCATCTCTGGACAAAGTCTGTGAACTATGATGGTACACTTGTTGTGACTCTCTAGACTTGGACTTTTCACTAGAAACATAAACCTGGTTTCTATGTGAGAACTTGTTAATCGCCAGCTGATCATCCACCATCTTCCTCCAGGCCTCTAATTTCATGATTTTTCTTCTCAATTTTCAAACCAGAATGTATTTCACAAGAATTTTGTTCTGGTACTAAGAAGTTATTGTAGATATTAATTAACATGAGGTAAACATTAAAATTTTTTAAGTTTAATTGCTCTTCAATTTTCTGCATGAATCAATGCGATTCTGGCCTTCGCACAAGAAACAGGTCATAATTCTTTAACACAGTGTGTTTGATTTAGCATTTAGGAAGTACCACTGGCAAATGTCCAATGATATAGACTATATGTCAACTCTTACATCCTACTCAAATTTTCATATATTCTCTAACTTGGAGTTGCTGTGGTGGGGCTAGGTTGTGCGTAGGGTTGAGACCTTTCAACAATCAATAACTTTTCCCTGAGGGTCTAGCTCTTGAGACACTCATACAAGCCAGATTGGAACCATTCTCAGAATTTTTGTTTCCTTAGTTAGTTTAAATTCCATTTCTTTTATGACTTCTGCCACCAGGTCTGCTGCCTATGCTGCAGAGTGGTAGCCTCTGGCTTTGTTTACCCAGTAAAGAAAGTTACTTCTCCATGTTGCCTCCTTCTTTGGCTTTCCCCTGCCATTCTTTTCTCCCATCTCCTGAACTACACCCCCGTACTATCCTGCTTAAATTATAAAGTTCATTTTTGACATATCATATTTTTTAAATAATTTTAATTGTGAAAATACTGTACCGAGGGGTTACAATTAATGAGTGTTCTTATCCAAAATTGTTGCCTCCTCCTTTGTTTCCCCCTACAATACTGTCATTTTCAACTCTTCAACTACACCCCCTCACTCCCATCCACACCCCTGCCTAAATTGTAAAGTTCGTTTTTCAAAATAGCGTCTTTTACATCTCATTGTTGAAATGGGTCAATCTGTATCCCTATTGAAGCATTTTGTTATTTCACTTTCCCTCCCCAAATTATACCAACATCAAATACAGTGAAAACAGAGCTTATACCATGGGGTGAGGGAAATACATAAAAACAAATTAATCACATGGCCTTTATAAATACATTAGAAACATTAGCAAGGGAGGAAAAAAACAGGAACCTGTGCCCCTGTCTTGGGTTCATTTTGGTTAACATCATCTTATCTGACCTTTGCTGCTGTCCCAGATATATACTAATTATTGCAAATAAAGGGAACTATGGGCCCTATGTTTCTTTGGGCCTGGTTGACTTCACTTAATATGATTTTTTTTTTTCCAACTCTTTCCATTTCCTAACAAATGGGGCAGTGTCATTCATTCTCATGGAGGCATAGAATTCCATTGTGTATATGTACCTCATTTTCTTGATCCATTCATCTACTGAGGGGCAGTTGGGTTGGTTCCATATCTTAGCTATAGTAAATAATGCCGCAATAAACATAGTTGTGCTGGTAGTTTTAGTGTGGTCTTGTTGGTAAACATTAGGGTAAATGCCCAAAAGTGGGATTGCTGGGCCATAGGAGAGCTCTGTGTGGAGTCTTTTCAGGAAACTCCATAATAGTTTCCAAAATGGTTGAACAAGTTTACACTCACACCAACAATGTAGTAGGATTCTCTTCTGCCACATTTCCTCAAACATTCCTTCAAGAATTTAATTCTTATGAATTTTTAATTCTTTATAAATTCATTAATGATCTTTAATTGAATGTCATTCTTTGTCATTCTTTGAAAAATAAATTCCTGGATTAAGAAAGAATTAAATTCATTTAATTTAAGAAGTTATTAAAGATTTAATGGAATTAAAATGCATGAATTCATTTTAATTCATACATTCTAATTCAAACATTCCCTCAAGCATTTTACTTTATATAGAAATTAAATAATATGTCTAATTATCTATCTATTTGTCTGTCTATATCAATCTGTGTTACTTTTAAGGTTTTCTGATCATCTGATAAAATTAGTATAGACATAAGCTAATTATTGCAAATAAATGATCAGTTTGTGTTGATCCTTTGGAAGTGATAATCCAAATAAATCTGAACAGAAGTGACTCTAATAGGATTTTGAAACTTACTATATCAGTCTCATCATGAAGACATAAAATTTATCTCATAAAATATTCGGTAGATTCTGCTCAGGTATAGTGAGATAAATTATTGCCTGTTCAAATACAACCTCATACAATTCGGTTGAAGATTGCAAAATCATACATTTCAACATATTTTCATTAATTTTGATATCAAGTTTTCCTGTCCTTTTGGGATGATTAAAATTGGAAACCTGGACTTGTGTTCAAAAACTAAAAGGAAACAATCATTGTTTCACTGCTGGATTGCAAACTCTCAGTATATCAAATCTATATCAAAAGTTCAAAGTCTCCATTTCAAATACACTTCATTTTGCTTAATTTCACAAGATAGTCCTCAGTGCCAATCCTCTGAGATTTTTAGTACCCTAGTAATAAATGCATAAAGAAAAACTGGAATTTGCTTATTCAACATTAACAAAATATGCCAACAAACAAAATAAATAAAATATGAATAATAAAGGTAATCAAGGAAGGCTCTTTATCATTCTATCTCTTTCGTAGAGCAACAGGAAAATAAATACCTAGTAACATTTTGCTTGAGATCAATGCAATCTTTGTTTTTCAAATATTTCTTCATTGGGATTTCAGGAAAAAAAAACATTTTCATCATTATTTCTTACTTGAGTCGCCGAAAAATTACAGGCTTCTAATATACAATTAGGACAAAAACTAAGAACTCATTACCTGCACATTTTGAAAGTACTGATATGCCAGAAGCACATGCAACCAAAGTTCACATTTTAGCAATTTTACAACTTGTTTTCCAGATAATGTATTTCATTGTTCATACTAACCAGTGTTATGCCTATCATTTTTTCTGGAATTACAATTTTCAGTTTTCAGACAGTATTGCCCATGAATAAATAATCATGAATAAATTACATAGTGGAAACAGTCCTGTTGCTCATTGGACTGGTTATTCAAGCATATTTTATGAATTTCTACTTGTGAAAGAAATTGGAACTGTGTAGTTAGTGTGTAGGTTAGATAGGTGAATTCTGAATTTGATCACCAGATATGGTGGTTTTGAAAACAGGTTGTTTCTGGTGATGTGCATAATTTTCATCAGTATATATCCTATTGAATAATATAACATATTGGCTGCAATCTGCAGAAATTTTGAACATGAGCACGATCTCTAGGATTGATTAAAAAATATTATTTACTTGAAATCCTGGAAGAGAGAGTCTAAGGTAACCCTAAGCATTTTCTTTACATATTGGATAGTGTGAAGGCTGTAGAAGGATCAAGGAAACAACGAGAAACCTATTGCATGGCATATTAAAATGGGTAAAAAAAGTGACAATATAAAGACATTGAGTAATTCTGCCCTTCCAGACAGAAGCCCACACAAACCCAGAAAGAAATTATATTATATAAATTTCTATGCATTTCCATAAGTGTTCAGGTCAGGAAAATGGAAGCCTGTTTGTGTTGAGCAGAACAATTATAATATTTATATTTTCTGATGCTGTGTTAGGCTGTTGTCCAGGCATGAAAACCAATTAAAGCCACTATAGACATTGAGAATTGTATAAACTCCTCAATTTTAGACGAACCATAATTTCTGTATTATGAATCAATTCATAGATGTTTACCTCAGAACACTGTTTTGTGAGAATCCGTTTTGGGATAGTTTTTGAGATTGTGCCTTACCATTCCAACTACAATATTGCCAAGAAGGAAAGAGTTCTTTGAATCATTTCCTTGTTATTTATCCTGTATTTACATTTGCCTCAATGTTCTTAGAACAAATTCCAAATGTTCATAAATCCTTGAATTTTACTGACTAGAATACAACTTCAGTGATTTTTTCTATTGCTTCATGTCACACTGTCCTATCAAATTATCTATTACCAACACATACTATGTGCACTATTAGAAATTGTAGCTATCGGTAGATTAATTTTATGAAGTAAACCAATTGAAGCCTATCCCATCTGTGCATAATGCTTAGTTATTTCCAATGAAGTATCTAAATTTATTTCTATTATTTTCATTGAAAATGGTATAAACAAAATATGTTGTGTGAGTAGCCTACAGTGCACTAGCCTATATAATAGAGACAGAGGAAACAGCGCTGCCTTAGTAGAAGGAATTGGATTGAGGATCAGATTGCAGGATGGTCAATAACAGTGAGGGATCCATCTACAGACCAAAGTACTAAATTTTAATAGAGTTGAAATAAATTGTACTTCATTGAAGCATTTAAAAAGTTGGATGTTTTCTTACACGTTTACTCAATTGACAGAAGCCCATGGAAATCTGGAGGTCCTGATTCTTACATGAGGTCGAGTTCTCCTATCACAAGGATGATGAACACATCCACAATAAACCTCATCTTTGCTCCTGAGACACCATCAGATGAGAATCATTTCTATCTACTTCAGAGAGGGCTAACGCTCTGCTTCATGAGATATCAAGCATTCCCATACCATCCTTTCTTTTATCAGTTCCTAAGTGTCCATGTTTTTGGTTTTGCTTAGGGATGTTGCCAGATTCCCCATTTAAAGTCAAATCATGGCTTTGTAATAATTTTCTCCCTTTGTGTTTTTTTTTTTTTTTTTTTTAAGAACTGTCTCAACATGTTCTATAAAAAGCAATATTTAAATTCCTCAGTTCTTCACTTTCACAAAACAGCAATTCCAAACATGGAGATTTGAAAACCCACATTTTCCCCTCCTTATTATTTTCATACCGATTCCTTATATTTCCAGTACTTTCTTTAGATACACTAGATATTTAATGAAGGAACGTGACACAGAGTAATACATACACACTACCAATATCCCTAAGTTTTTATACTCTCAAAATTTTTAGAATATTAACCCAAAATATTTGGTAGAAGAATTTTAAATAAAATTACTGGTATTTATGAAATCTATGGCTAGGGAATCTACCTAATATTAGAAGAGTGACATATACAGTGGACCACCTGCTATTTGTCATTACACGTTTTAATTCTACTTTTAGATCTTTGAATAATAACTATTTTTAATAATACCTAATTTAATTTCATGTGTAATGAAATTACTCATGGATGAGCCTGTCAACCGAGGCTTTAAGTGAAAATTATAAAATTCAAGTGATATTGCAGGTAATTTCCAAATACTTTCTATCACAATGTTTTTGCATTATGTTATATACTATCTGTAATATCTGTATAAATATATATGTATATGTGTGTATATGTACGAATGTATGTATATAAATATATATATATATATATGTATGCATATTGTGTATATGAATGATAGACAAATTCACAGAAATATTAAGATGGTGTTTACAACCAAATTTAGTATAAAATTTATTTCAATATATGTATTTTCTTTACTGAATTTCCTAATGCTTTTATACATTGTGGATCACAGTTCAAAGTTATGCCTGAAAATTCTCTGGAAACTACGGAAAATATATTTTCATAGGAAAGTTCATCGGGACGGATAACGTCATTTTTCCAAAGTATACTTTAATACTTACCTGCCTTCTATTAAGAATTGTTAGGAAAGACTACAGCATAAATTTCCTGAGTTGATAGATTATTGGGACAAAATTTAGTGATTGGTGCTATCATTCCATGATTCAAAAATGCTTCAGAGAGTAGTGTCCTGGCATTTCAATAAAACCTACAAAATTAGACATGACAAAGAAGACAACAGATGATATTCAGAAAAAGCTCTAAATATGAGTAATGTTTAGATCTAAGAATAAAAGCAGTAACATAAATGGGAAGAATGAAAGAATTTTTTGCACATTAAGGTATCTGCTAAAGATAAGTAGACCCACCA
The DNA here is from genome assembly GCF_019054845.1 of Dipodomys spectabilis. Lineage (NCBI taxonomy): Eukaryota > Metazoa > Chordata > Mammalia > Rodentia > Heteromyidae > Dipodomys > Dipodomys spectabilis. The sequence goes on along the minus strand of NW_024872316.1, from coordinate 9,714 downwards.
AAGATAACAGCAAGCCCTTCCATCAAATAGACATATCATTTGCAGTGGTCACGTCCAATGTCTTCTGTTTGGTTCCATACTTAATGTAACAATGATGTAATCATTTCATGTTGAGGATTTAGGGTCCGTCATCATCGCGCCAGGTGTCTCAATTGAAATGCTCTCTTCTGGCCCAAAGTCCGAAGGGAAGATTCCATTTCTGAGTGCTATGCTTTTCATCATAGAATTCACTGGAATTGTGCTCGGCTTTGATAGAAGTGAGCTGCTGGTTTCTTCTTAGTATCTAACTCACCAGAACAATGATCAAACTTTCTATAACTACAGAGAATTTTTTTGACTAATTGTGTTTTTTACTTTTATTTAACAAATACTTCATTCTAGTGAAAACTATGCTGCATTGTACAACAACAACAACAACAAAAACACCATTGCTAGTTACCCAGAAAGTAGAGTTATTCTTACTGGCCTAAGAATAAAAACACAGCACTCAGGATCTTCACTGTAATAAATCTGAAGACTAAGCAATTCTATTTTGCTATATAATGTTTACTTTTTTTCATTTTTTATTGTGAAAAAAACTGTACAGAAGGGTTACAATTACATGGGCAAGATAATGAGTACATTTCTTATCACGCAATGTAGCCTCCTCCTTTGTTTCCCCTTCCCATCCCTTCTAAGCCTCCTCCCCCACCCAATTCTCCCCCAACCACCAACCAAAGTTGTAAAGTTCGTTTTCGACTTGACAACTTGTACTTCTCATTGTTGCAACGGGTCCACCTGTATCCTTATTTAAACGACTTGTTTAATGTTTACTTTTTTATTAATTCAAATTTTAAAGTATTGGTACAGTTGTGTAATATTTTATTTGAATTTAAAAATTTTAGCTACTTTATTTGTAGAGTCCTAGAGATTTAACCCAGGAACTTGCATATACTAAGCATCATACAATAGTACATCAACCACACTCTAATCCTTTTGTTTGTGCTTTGTTTTTGGCATGGAGTCTTGTTAATTTTTACCAATGTGGGCCTGGAAGTTATTATCTCTCTGCTTCTAATTCCTATTCTTTGGGAAGAATGTATGTGTGTGTGTGTGTCCCATATGCACTGTGGAATATTTTTTGTATATTCTACAGTATGTCTCATGGAATAATGCTGAAGATATTTATAAATGTTTTGATTCATAGTAAAGATTTTAAAGCTCTATTGTACAGCATTATATCATAAAAATTAATATTAGTTTTAATTATATTGTGTGAAATGCAATGTGTGTAGACCTCAGAGACAGCTGTTGTAAATTTTGAATCTAATATTGCAGTTAATTTCCTGGGTAATTTAACAAAATTATGTCATAGGTTAGATATAGCTTCAATTTTTCTTTTTTTTTAAAAAAACATTTTCTTCAAAAGATGCTGTATAAAAAACTACATTCATGTCAGTAATGAATGCATTTCTTGTCTTGTTCTTTCTTTTTTAATTCTATCCTTTCCCTCCTCCATCTTCACCAATCTTGCCCCACCCCAAAGCTGAAAAGTTTATTTCCTACAGAGTGTCTTGAGAATATCATTATTCCAATGGGTCATCTTGTGTTCTTTTTTTTTTTTTTTTAAATTTTGAAAATACCGTATAGAGGGGTTACAATTACATGGGCAAGATAATGAGTACATTTCTTATCAAGCATTGTTGCCTCTCCCTGTGTTTTCCCTTCCCATCCCTTCCTATCTCCAAACCCCAACGCCACCCTCTCCCACCCCGCCCCCACTGCCCCGGCCAAAGTAGTAAAGTTTGGCTTTTGACATAAGGACTGGTACCTCTCATTGTTGTATTGTATCCATCTGTAACCCTATTAGAACGATTTGTTTTTTCCCATCCCCTCCACAATTATACCAACATCAAATACTGTGAAAGTATGGGTTATAACGTGGGGGACGGACAAACAAAGCAACAAAGAAATCATCCTAATATCATAGAAACAATCACATGAAAGTAAAAAGATTTTAATATTTATATTGGGGTACATTTCACATAACATCAACTTATGTGACCTTTTATGCTTGACTCAGACATATCCTAGTTATTGCAAATAAAGAAAACCATGGGCCCTATGTTCTTTGGGCCAGGCTTACTTCACTTCACATAAATTTTTCCAAATCTTTCCATTTTCTAACAAATAGGGCAATATCATTCTTTCTGATGGAGGCATAGAATTCCATTGTGTGTGTGTGTGTGTGTGTGTGTGTGTGTGTGTGTGTGTAAATACATATATATACCACATTTTCTTTATCCATTCATCTCCAGAGGGGCATCTGGGTTGGTTCCATATCTTATCTATGGTAAATAATGCTGCAATAAACATAGTTGTGCTGGTAGCTTTAGTATGGTCTTGTTTGTGATCATTTGGGTAAATGCCCAAAAGTGGGATTGCTGGGTCATAGGGGAGCTCTATATGGAGTCTTTTGAGGAACCTCCATACTCTTTTCCAAAGTGGTAGAACAAGTTACACTCCCACCAAAATGAAATAAGGTTTCCTTCTGTCCACATCCCCTCCAGCATCTGTTGTTATTAGAGTTCTTGATTATAGCCATTCTAACTGGGGTGAGGTGGCATCTCAATGTTGTTTTGAGTTGCATTTCTTTTATTGCCAGGGAGGTTGAGCATTTCTTCGTGTGTCTATTGACCATCCTTCTTTCCCCTTCAGAGAAGTTTCTCTTTAAGTCTTTAGCCCATTTATTTATTGGACAGTTGTTTCTTTGAAGATTTTTTGTTATGAGATTTAATTTTTTAAGTTCCAGGTATATTTTAAATATGAGACCCTTTTCTGTTGTATAGCTAGTGAAGATGTTCTCCCAATCCTTGGGCTTTCTATTGATCTGGGAGCTATGTCCTTTGCCATGCAGAAGCTCTGCCATTTCAGGCAATCTAATTTGTCCAACCTTTCTTTGATTTCTTGTGTTTCTGGGTCACTATTAAGAAAATTTCAGCTGTGCCAAGGAGACCTAGGGTTCTCCTATCCATCTGATAATGTTTTCAGAATGTCTACTTTGACTCCGAGGTCTTTTATCCATTTGGAGTTGATTCTGGTGCTTGGTGATATATAAGGTCTAGCTTTAGTTTTCTATAAGTAGTTAAACACTTTTGCCAGTACCATTTACTGAAGAGGCTGTCTTTCTTCCAGTCTGTTCTAGGCATTCTAATACTAGGTTGAAGATCAGTGGAGAGAGTGGGCATCCTTGTTCCTGAGTTTAAGGGAAATGGCTTTAGTTTTTCACACTTGAGTATAACACTGGCTGTAGGTTTGTCATATACAGCCTTTATTGTATTGAGGATGGTTCCATGATTTCCTAGTTTTTCCAGAACCTGGTGTTGGATCTTGTCAAGTGCTTTTTCTGCATCTATTGAGATAGCCATGTGGTTATTATCCTTGTTCTTGTTGATGTGATGAATTATGTTAATTGATTTGTGTATATTGAACCAGCTTTGCATCCCTGAAATGAATCCTGTTTCATCGTGGTATATGATTTTTTTGGATGAATTGTTGAAGTCGATTGGCCAAAATTTTCTTGAGAAGTTTTGCATCAATGTTCATCAAGAGATATGGGTCTATGGTTCTCTTTCTTTGATGAGTCCCTGCTGGGTTGTGGAATTAGGGTTATTATATTCATTCAAATGATGAATTTGGTAGTCAACTTTCTCTTTCAATTTCATTGAAGAGTTGAAGGATTATTGATGTGAGTTCTGCTTTGAAGACCTTGTAGATTCCACTGTAAAACCATATAGTCCTCGGCTTTTCTTAGATAAGTGGTCTGTTATTGGTCTATTTCAGTGCTTGATATGTGCCTGTTAAGCTGGTTTAACTCATCTTGGTTTAGTTTTGTCATGTCGATATTTCTGCCAAGTTCTCAAACGTATTAGCACAAAGTTTTGAGGAGTATTCGCTTATAATGTTCTGAATCTTGGTTGTTTCTTTGGTGATGTTTCCATTCTCAGCTCTGAGTTTATTTATTTAGGTGTGTTCTCTTCTTTTTCTGATAAGATTTGCTAAGGGTCTGTCTATTTTGTTAATTTTTTGAAGAACCAATTCTTTTTTTTGTTGAATATATCTATGGTTTGTTTGGATTCTAATTCATTTTTCTCTGATTTAATTTTAATTATTTCTTTCCATCTCCTGGACTGGGCTTTATCTTGGTGCTCTTTTTCAAGGATGTTCAGATGTCTAATTAAATTCGTGGTTTCAGATCTGTCCAATTTATTGACATATGAACTCAGACCTATAAACTTTCCTCTGAATACTGCCTTTGCTGTGTCCCAGAGGACCTGGTAATTTTTGTGTTCATTTTTATTGAATATCATGAACATTTGAATTTCCTTTATAATCTGTTACAGGACTTTTCTAATCTGCTACAGGACTTTCTTTGGTGGCTTTTGGTGTTGAGTTCTAATTTTATTCTCTTGTGGTCTAAGACAATGCAAGATATAACTTCAATGTTTCTGAATTTGGACAAGTTGGCTTTGTGAACTAAAATGTGGTCTATTTTGGAAAAAAAATGTTCCATGTGCTGCTGAGCAAAGCGTGTATTCTATTGCTGTTGGGTGAATTATTTGGTAGATATCTGTTAAATCGAGTTGATCTATGCAGTTGTTTAGATCTCTGATTTCTCTGTTGAGATTTTGCCGAGTTGATCGATCTAGTGGGGATAGTGGTGTGTTAAAGTCTCCAACAATTCATGTCGTTGGAACTATATGAGATTTGAGAGAAAGTAGCGTTTCTTCGATAAATTTGGGTGCTCCATTGTTTGGCGAATGGAAATTTAGCATTGTAATATCCTCCTTAAGCAGAGATCCCTTAATTAGTATGTAGCGATCTTCTTTATCTTTTCTAACTGATTTTAATTTGAAGTCTATTTTATCTGATATTAGTTTTGCAACTCCTGCCTATTTATGGGGGCCGTTTGTTTGATAGATTTTGTTCTAGCCTTTCATATTCAAAAATGTGTTTGTTTTTATGGGCAAGGTGGGACTCCTGAAGGCAACAGATAGAAGGATGTTGCTTTTTAATCCAACTAGACAGTCTATGTCGCTTAATTGGAGAGTTAAGCACATTAATGTTAAGAGATATGACTGAGAGGTATTTGGGATTTCCTGCCATTTTATCTACCTTCTTAGGGGCTGTGGCAACTGGGTTCCTACTATGGTTATTGGATTCTCAGTTTGGGTGTGGTTTCTTGGCCTTTATTGTGGTCTTCTTGGTTTTCAATGTGTAGGACATCTTTAACTATCTTTTGTAGGGCTGGTTTGGTGGAGATATATTGTTTCAATGTTTCCTTGCGATGGAAGGTTTTTATTTGACCTTTGGTTGTGAAGGAGAGTTCAGCTGGGTACAGTATTCTTGGTTGATAGTTGTTTGTTTTTAGGGCATGGCATACATCATTAAAGGCTCTTCTTGCTTTGATTGACTCTGCTGAGAAATCTGAGGTGATTCTAATTGGTTTCCTTTTATAGGTGATTGATCTTTTCTCCTTGACAGCTTTAAGGATGTTTTCCTTGGCCTGAATTGATCCTGTGTGGATTATGATGTGATAGCAGGATGTCTTGTTCTGGTCTGGTCTATTTGGAGTTCTAAAAGCTTCTTGTATCTGAATAGGCCTATCTTTTTGCATGTTTGGGAAGTTCTCTGCTAGGATCCTTTTAAACAAATTTCCTAGACCATTAACTTCTGTCTCTACAGGGTCCTCTACATCCATTATTCTCAGATTAGGCCCTCTTATGGCGTCTTCCTAATGTTGAATAGATCTATCATATTTCTTGGATTTGTCTTGGATCGTTGTATGTTCTTTTTCTTTAATATCTAGGCTGTCTTCAATCCCCGAATTTCGATCTTCTGCATGGTCTAACCTATTGTCAAGACTTTCAACTTTGCTTTTAACTATCTTTTCCTTCTAATTGGTCAGCTTTGATGGCTTCAAATTCTGTTTTAACTTTGTTCTAGATCTTGTAAAAATTTCTTTACTTCCTTAATTTTGTGTTCCGTGTTTATTCTCAAATCACTTAGTTGATTCGTAATGGTTTCTTTGGACTCCCTTTCCGTATGTTGGGCTCCACTGAGCATTTCGTTTGTGGTCTCCCTGATTTCTTTCAGCTCTCTGTTTATGGATTCCATGAATGCCTCCATTGATCTTTGTCTATTCTCATCCTGATCTCTCAGTTCCCGTATTTCTCTTTGGTTAGCATCCTTACATTCACGCATTTCCTGTACCTCTCTTTGAGTGTTCTCAGCCTGTTCACACTATTCCTGACTTTCTCTTTGTCTGTTGTCTGCCAGCTCAAACAATTCCTTTCTATCTCTTTGACTTATCTCAATCTGCTCACGCAATTCCTGTCTCTTTGACTGATTTCAACCTGCTCACGCAATTCCTTTATTTCTCTTTGAGTGCTCTCAATCTGCTCACGAAATTCCTGTATCAATCTTTGAATAACTTTTCCTGACACTCATGATATCCCTGTATTAACCTTTGGTTTGCTTCCTCTCTCTCCTTATCATGCTCACCCTGAGTCCTTTGCAGGTTTTCAATTTTTTCATTCACCATGTTTACCAGTAGTGTATGTATAGCTTTTTGGGAACTCTCCCCTCAGTTATTCATTATCTGTTCTCTCCTCTGATTGTCATGAGTGGGAGTTGAGATCCCCGGGCTTGCCATTTTTCTTGTATTTTTCGGTTTGTTCTGCCCATTTGGGATGAGAATAACACCAGTTTTGTGCTAGAACACTATTTTAAGGTAAGCATCAAACACAGTCGTTAGTTGTGCAGTCAAAAACCTGCAGAAACCATCTGGTTCAAGAGATACAATCTATTGAACATCAAACAACTAACTATGTCTTAATGGCCTAAGAATAACAAAGGCGAATTTGACAACCAGAAATTATTAGATTTAGGGAAAATATTGGGGAAAATAGGATTAAAGGGATGTGGGAAGTGAGTGCGAGTGGAATTGACCATGTCTTAATCTCAAAGAGAGAAATGGATTGGACAGAATGATCGCAGAGAGAGAGAAAAAAGAAAAATAAAGGAAAAAATAACAAGAAAAAGAGAAGAAAAAGAAGGAAAGGAATAAGAAAAAATTAAAACAAAAATTAAAATTAAAAAGTGAAACCCTTAAAAATTGCAAGTTTGAAGATGTACTATTCAGAGAAGAATGGGGATGGCATGAGAGGAGGGGAGGTATAGAATGGAGACATGAAAAACTAGAAAAATAAAAATGTTTTAATATATTATATGGGTATAAGGAAGTAATACTACTATTAAGGAATTTAAGTATAATAGGTTTTGAGTTGAGTGATAAATTTCTGGATTAAGTGTGTACACAATGGAGGATAATATCTAGTAATCGATGATGGGTATATTTGAGGGTGAGCAGAACAGCATTTAAATCATGCAGAAAAGAATGAAAGAGAAAAAGTGAAAAAAATGAGAAAAGAAAGAGAAAAAAAGGATCAAAAGGTCAGTAGGATTTTTAAAAAGCACAAACATATACACCGAAAATAAAAATTATATGAGGAAGAAAAGAAAAAATAATAGAAAACAAATATTAAAAATTAAATAAAAAAATATATATATAAGGTACAAAAAAAACAAGTTCTTCGACCTTTTTTTGGGGGGGGGGGTGATGGGATGGGAAGATTCTCTATCTCCCTTGTGTCTGTAACGTGTCTCTTGGTGGAGTCTCTGGTCTTCTGGTCTGGTGTGTGGTTTTCCTGGTTTTCTTTCGTTTTTTAAGTCAGTTTGTTTGGGCAAGCAAAAAAATTCTGAGCTTTATTCAGGATTGTGTGACTCTCTTCACAGCTTTTTGAAGCTTTTTAAAAAAGAGCAATAAGTTAACCCCAATCCACTAGATGGAAAGAAATTATTAAAATTAAATTAGAATTAAATGAATCCGAGTCCAAAAATAACCTAGAAAGAATCAAGAAAACGAAGAGTTGGTTCTTTGAAAAAAATAACAAAATTGACAGACCCTTAGCAAATCTTATCAGGAATAGAAGAGAACACAGCAATGTAAACAAATTCAGAGATGAAAATGGAAACATCAACACTGAAATAATCAAGATTCTGAACATTATAAGGAAATACTTCTTATAACTGTATGTTAATACGTTTGAGAATCTGGAAGAAATGAACACATTTGTACCTAATATCGATAGGCCCCAACTCAACAAGTTGATTTAAAGCAACTTAATCCACTTATAACAAGCGTTGAATTAGAAACAGCAATAACAGTCCTCTTATCCAAGGAAAGCACTGGACCAGATGAATTTACAAGGCCTTCAATATAGAACTCACATGAATATTCCAACTCTTCAATGAAATTGAAAGTGAAAGTTCAGTACCAAACTCTATGAAACCATCATAACCCTCATCCCCAAACCAGGCACAGACTCACCAAAGAAAGAAATATAGAACCATTACTTTGATTACTATCGATGACAAACTCCTCAACAAATTTATGGCTAATTGTCCTCTACAACTCACCAAAGAATGATACACCATATCAACAGGATTGGTTTCAGGGATCCAAAGCTGTGTCAATATGTGCAAATCAATTAATATAATATATCATGTCAACAAAAGAAAAGATAAGAACTACAGGATTATGTCAATGGATGCAGAAAAAGCATTTGACACAGTCCAACACTTCTTTATTATGAATGTTCTGGAAAAACTTGGAATTCATTGAACATTGCTCAATATAATAAAGCCTGTGTATGATTAACCTACAGCAAGGATTATACTTAATAACAAAAAGCTACTTATTTCCTGACACTTAGAAAGGAGACAAGGATGTCCACTGTCTCCACTTCTCGTTAAATACAAGGCATAGAAAGATGTAAATATAAAGGGGTCTATACAGGGAAAAAAGAGGTAAAACTCTCCTTCTTTCCATATGGCATGATTTTGTATTTAAAGAATCCTATGTTATCTATTTCCAAATTACTTGAGCTGATCAGAAATTTTGGCAAAGTAGTAGGATACAAAATTAACTCTCAAAATCAATGTCTTTTCTATATGCCAGCAATTAGAAGAATCCGGCTGAAATCAGGAAAAAATAAAACTCCTTCTGTAATAGCCCCATAAAAATAAAGTACCTAGGAGTTGAGTTAAATGAAGAAGTGAAGGATCTCTATGATGAAAACTTTAAAAACCTGAAAAAGGGAATTAAAGAAGAAGTAAGGAAGTGGAAAAAATCTCAAAAAATATATGCAGTAGATACTGTTAAGGCTTAGTGAGATAAAATTATTACCTGTTGAATTACAACTGTCATATATTTCGGTTGAAAATTGCAGAATCATACATTTCATCTTATTTTCATGTATTTTGATATCAATTATTTCCTGTACTTTTCAGATGATGGGAAATCTGAACATTTATTCAAAACCAGTTGACTAAAAAAAATGCATGCACTGTGAAGAAGATAGGGAGTCAGGGAAGACACTGTATCTTTCATTCTCTTTCAGAGAATGATGAGAAAAATAAATATCTGATTCATTTTCCTTCAGGTCAGTTTCAAAAACGTTTCTTGATGAGAATTTAAGAAAAATACTTTTGTTCATTTTTTTCTTAAATCAAAGGAAAATAACAATCTCCTTGTGTACAATTTGGATGAATGCTAAGAACTCTATTAGCTATTTTGAAAGTAGAGAAGTGCAGTAAGCACAAGCTACCTGT
>NW_024872315.1:0-15208 GCF_019054845.1 Dipodomys spectabilis | reverse complement strand
AGCAAGGAGGCCAGGGGTGCACCATCGCTGGATGACTCCAACAGGCGCTACGGGTCCAAGCTGGCTGCAACCTGTTTCAAACGTGGTGCCATGGGGAGGGCAAGAGAAGGGGCTGGGGCAGGGGCGGGCAGGTGGCAGGGCTGAGCTTGCCCCCTCCACAGCTGAGCTCCTGGTGCAGGGGCCTTGGACTCAGGGTCTACCTGGCCTCTGAGCCTCCCTGGGGCTGTGAGAGGTATGTGCCTGCTGTGCTGGCGTGGTGTCCTCTCTGCTCCTGGCCCAGACCTGTGCTCCTACAGCAGTGGAGGCCAGTCATGATGCTGCCACCCCTGGTGCACGTGCCTGCTCTTCTCTGTTCTCTCTCTGCCCCCACTTCTCACCCAGGCTGCCCAGCGCCTGCTGCGCAAGTATGCCAGCTCCCGTGTGCCCCTGGCTGCAGCAACTATGTGCCCCTTCAGCCATGCCCTGTACTCCCCTCAGTCACTCCCCCTCCCCACCTCAGCCATTCCCCCTCCCCTGGCTTTGTGCTGCCCTGACTCTGCCCTAAGGCTACCAGGCTATGGCAGAAGCAGCCTCACCTCAGCTCAGGGTTTCCCCCAATCCCCAGCAGCTGCCTGGGGGAACTGAAGATTCCCCTCAGCCAAACCACTGGGGGAGACTCTTCTCCTCTTCTCCATCTACCCCACACACCAAGCAAGTGCAAGGTAACACTCCTTGTGTGTGTGTGTGTGTGTGTGTGTGTGTGTGTGTGTGTGTGTGTGTGTGTGTGTCCTCTCAAGGACTCAGAATATTGAATCTTTTGGGATGACAGCACACTTTTAAAAAAAAGCACAAGGGATCCTGTGTAATGGATTCAGCACAATGTGCCTTTTGAAGGAGTCAGCACATAGCAACTTTTCGGATCCTCATGGTAATTTAATTATCAATAAGATTAGACAGGCCATTTTGACATCACTAAACTTAAATATCATAATATGACATTGTCTGTCATAGTGACAATATAGACATATTGCAAATTCCTATTCTGTGATTTCATTCTATTACAAGCTAGCAATATTGGTGGATATCAGAAATCCATTGTGACCTCAAAGCCATTGTGACATGAAAATCCCTTTGTGACATCACAGTGCTGTTGTGATATCATTAACCTGTTCTGACATCACAAACCTGTCCTGTCCATTGTGACCTCATCACCAATGTGCCAGCACAAAGCCATTGTGATATCACATTGCTATTGTGATATGACAATCACCTTGATGCCTCTGAAACCCATTATGACATCTTTAGCACCTTTGAAAATACACATGGCCTTTGTGACATCACAGTCCCTTTGTGTATCCATATCCTCATTGTGAAATATCAATTGAGATCAGATATGCCATTGTGATATCACAAAGCATTTACAATATAATCATTGTTGTGACATCACATTGTCATTATGACAACATCAGGTCATTGTGACATCAAAAATCTGTAATGACATCATACCACTGACACCACATTGTCATTGTGACAACATATATACATTATGAAGGCCTATTAGGTGATTTCATTGCATTTCAAATGTGGGTTCAGCTGGGCGCTGGTGGCTCACACCTGTAATCCTAGCTACTCAGGAGGCTGAGATCTGAGGATAGCGGTTCTAAGCCAGCCCGGGCAGGAGAGACCGTGAGACTCCTATCTCCAATAAACCACCAGAAAACCAGAAGTGGCGCTGTATCTCAAGTGGTAGAGCACTCGCCTTGAGCTGAAGAGCTGAGGGAGAGCGCCCAGGCCCAGAGTCCTAGCAAAAAAGAGTGAACCTCAAATGTGGGTTCATATCAAAAACACATTTTGACTTCATAACCATTGTGACTTGACAATTCTTTTGTGATATAATATTGCCATTGTGATATCTCTAAACAACTGTGACAACTCAAACATGTCCTATCCTAAGTTTTGTGACATGTTGCCACTGTGTTAGGCCCATTGAGAGCTCAATCTATATTCAACTTCATATTATTTCAGGTATGACATTAAATATTATAAAAATACTGTGAAATTATGAATATTGTGACATCACACTGCTAGATGTAATGACCATTGTGTCACATTGTCACATCACAAATCTGTTCTGACTTCATCACATTTGTGCCAACAAATGCCTTTGGAATCCTCACAATCCCATTCTAAACTCATGTACTCATTATGAGTTAGTGAAAATTGAGGTCTAGAATGCCATTTTCTCATCACCAAACTACTGCGACATCACAAAACTATTTTGAACTCATCACTATTATGGCATCACCAACTAATTGTGATATAACAACACTCTTATGACATTATAATTTGACATCATATTGCAATTGTGATATTACTGAACCCTCATGCTTTCACAAACCTATTATGATCTCATCACATCTTAGAAAATTATGGCCTTTGAGACATCAAGCTCCTTCCGTGAACTCGTAGCATTGTGAACTTGTAGCAATTGAAAATTGAAATAAGGGCTGGGAAGGTGGCTCAGTGGTAGATCGCTTGCCTTGCATGCTCGAGGCCCTGAGTTCGATTCCTGAGCACCACATAAACAAAAAAAGAATAAAGCCTGAAGTGGCGCTGTGGCTCAAGTGGTAGAGTGCTAGCCTTGAGCTGAAGAGCTGAGGGACAGCGCCCAGGCCCAGAGTTCAGACCCCACGACCGGACCCAAAAAAAAAATGACATGAAAATTGAAATAAGATGTGATATTGCAAACTAGTTTTGACATCACTAACCCATTTTTATATCATGAACACTTTGACAACCAGAAACTGTTAGGAACCTTAGCACTTTTGACAAAAACACATGGCCTTGTTTCATCCCAGTTCATTTATTTATGTCATTGTGATATCATCCTCATATCCTCACTATAAACTAATGGCAATTAACATCTGACATGCCATTGTGACATCATAACCAGTGTGACATCAGACTGTCATTATAACACCATCAGCTCATTGTGACATCACCAAGCTATAGTGACATCATAGCATTATGACATCGCATTGCCATTTTGCTGACATAGACACATTGTGAACGTATATCTTGTGATTTCATTCTATTTCAAATGTGGCATATCAGTTGATATGAGAAACACATTGTGACCTCATAACCATTGTAAGATAATAAACCCTGTGTGACATAATAACCAGTGTGACATTATATTGTTTTTATGACATTTTTAGCTTATGGTGGCATCACAAAATAATGACAGTATAGCATTTGCCATTGTCATTGTGACATCATTGTCATATTATGAATGCCAAATCTGTGATTCATTGTATTTGAAATGTGGTGTGTGGGTTGATATCAGAAACTCATGGTGATGTTATAACCATTGTCACATCAAAATCCCTTTTTGACATAAATTTGGCAATGTGACATCACACTGACAATGTGATGCTAGTAAGGCATCGTGATATCACAATGGTCATGAACTCACAATGGATTTCTGGTATCAACTCACATGCCACATTAGAAATAGAATCAAATAACATAATAAGCAAACACAACGTGTCTATGACATCAGAATGACAATGTGATGTTACAATGCTATGATGTCATTGTAGTTTTACATGTCAAAATAAGCTGATGGTGTCATAATGGCAACATGATGTCACAATTATGATTATGTCAGACAGGATTTGTTATGTTTCAATGGTATATCTGATGTCAATTTTCATTAGTTCCCCATGAGGATATGGATACAAAAAGGTTCTGTGATGTCTCAGAGGCCATGTGTGTTTTCAAAGGTGGTAAGAGATCATAATAGGTTTGGGATGGCACAATGTGATCCATAATGTCTCAATGGAAATGAGATATGCCATTGGGTTTTTGATGTCACAGTGGTGATGAGGTCACAATGGTTTTGCGATGTTACAGTTTGTAATATCAGAATGATATATCAAATTTCAATGACTCATAATTCAATATGAGGATACCAGGTGATAGAAGAAGCTCCATAGCATGAGGTCATACTATGTGAAAACCCAATGGGACAGTGATTTCACAATGACAATATGATATCTCACCATCATGTTATAAGAATGTTTTGATGTCACAATTGGTGACGCAATATTGATGAGGAGATTGCAATAGATTTGAGATGTCCCAAGGGGTTGGTGATGGCACAATGGCATGTGGGATCTCAATTGTCCTTAACACACCATGAGTATATGAGTTTGGGAAAGGATTCTGATGTCAGCAAAGCATATGTAGTCAAAAAGGTGAAGAACTAACAGGTCTGAGATGTCACAAAGTGACACAATGGTTATGATGTCCAGCGGTGTGATATCATGATGTTACACTGGATTTTAGATATCTCATGTCATATCTGAAATACGAGGTCGAACTCACTAACATATCACAATGGCATGTCACAAAATTATGAGAACAGGAGAGGTATTTGATGTCACAGTGGGTAAGTGACATAACAAAGGCAATGTGCTGTGACAAAGAGATTTAGATGTCACAAAGGTTATGAGTTCACAATGGTTTCCTGATATCAAGGCAGATGGCACATTTGAGATAGAATGAAATCAAAGAATAGGCATTCAAAATGGGTCTATGACATGAAAATGACAATGTGATCTCAAGGCAGCAATGTTTGACAGTATATGTACTCATTACCTTGCTCATGTAACTGTAATCCTTCTGTAAACTGTATTTACAATAAAAAAAAACTCACAGAAGAAAAAAATAAAAATATGGTATGGTGTCATTGGGGTTTGGTGATGTCACAATGAATGGTGGTGTCATGATGACAATGTGATTTCACAGTCATAATTATTGCACAAAGCATTTGTGATGATACAATGCTACGAGTGATAACAATTTTCATTACTTCATTATGAAGATATGAGTACACAAAGGGTCTGTGATGCCACAGAGGTCATGGGTTTTTTTCTTTTTTTATGTTTTTTTCATTGTGAAAATACTGTACAGAGGGGTTAAAATTACATGGGCAAGATAATGAGTACATTTCTTATCAAGCATTGTAGCCTCTTCCTTTGTTTCCCCTTCCCATCGTCCTCCTGCCCCCCCACCCAATCCTCCCCACTCCCACTCCCCCCCTCACACGAAAGTTGTAAAATTCATTTTCGACATAACAACTTGTACATCTCAAGAGTTCACAATAGCTTTGTGATGTCACAATGTGATTGTGAAGGCACAATAGCAATGTGATATCACAATGGTTTTGTGATGTCACAGTGGTGATAAGGTCACAATGAGTGTGTGATGTTACTATGAGTTTGTAATATCACAATGACATGTCCAATTTGAATTTCTACTAGTTCACAATGAGGATACAATTTCAAAGAAATAATCTTAAGCTCCCAAGACCATGAGTTTTTAGTTATAACTTGTGCGATATGCTGCCATTAGGATATTTTAGGCCTTTAGTAAGCTTATAATCTGTTTTCAAACTCATAATAACCCAGGTATGAAATATGATATCAGAAATTGACTCTGACAGGAACATTGTGACATCACATTGATAGACATCAAGACCATGGTGTCACATTGTGAACTCACAAATTTGTTAGGGCTTCATCACATTTGTGCCAACACATGACTTTGGAGACAACACAGTCTCTTTGTGAACTCATATCTTCATTGCGAATTAATGACATTTGAGATGCTGCATGCCACTGTGACATTTCCAACCAATTGTGACAGCAGAAACCTATTATAGTAGAAACACATTGTGATCTCATAGCCATTGTGGTGGCACAATCCCTTCATGACCGCACATTTCCATAGTGATATCACTAACCCAATGTGAAATTCCAATCCTCTCATATCCAACCCAGGTATTAAATGTGATAACCGAATCCAGTGTGACATCTTGATCATGGTGACATCACACTGATAGATGTTATGAGCATTTTGTCACATTCTGACAACACACACCTGTTAGGACTTCATCACTTTTGTGACAATGCATGCCTTTTGAGACATCAGAGTCCCTTTGTGAGCTTATATACTCATTGTGGGTTAATGACAATTGAAATCACATGTGTCATTTTGATATCACCAACCCATGGTGACATCACACACCTATTGTAAACTCATCACATGTGGCATCACCAATTGTGATATCAAAACATTATTAAGTCATCATATTGCAACATCATATTGCCATTGTGATGTCACTGTTCCACTGTGTTTTCAAAAACCTACTGTGTCTTCACAGCATTTTAGAAAATTCATAGCCTTTTATACTTCAGTCTTCTTCTATGAACTCATATCCTCATTGTGAAATAGTAGCAACTGAAATTGGACATGTGATTATGAGATGTGACTTCACAAAATTATTTGATTTCATCACCAATGTGACATCAAAAACCCATTGTGAATTTCATTGCCATTTGACATCACTATCACATTGTGACATCCCAAACCTATTAGGACCTCTTAGCACCTTTGAAAAAACACATGGCCTTTGTGACATCACAGTCCCTTTGTGTAACTATCCCCTCATTATGAACTGACAATTGATATCAAACATGCTATTGTAACATCACGAACCCTTTGTGACATCATCAGTGTGACATAGTATTGTCATTATGGCAGCATCAACTACTTTTGACATCACAAATCTACAATAACAAAATAGCATTATGAGTTCACACTGCCATTGTGATGTTATAAAAGGATTATGAATGCCTGTTTTTAACCTTTTTTCGGTTGTGGGGCTTGAACTCTGGGCTTGGGTGCTGTCCCTGTTCTTCAGCTCAAGGTGAGCACTCTATCGCTTGAGCCACAGAGCCACTTCTGGTTTTCTACTGGTTTTCATTGGAGATAAGAGTCTCATAGACTTTCCTGCCTGAGATGGCTTTGAACTGCGATCCTCAGATCTTAGACTCGTGAGTAGCTAGGTTTACAGGCATGAGCCACCGGCGCCCGGCTTTCTCATTCTATTTCAAATTTGAAATGTGTGTTGATATCAGAAACATAATGTGACCTCATAACCATTGTAACATCATAAATCAGCAGTGACATCAAATTTTCATTATGACACCATCAGCTCATTGTGACATCACCAAACAACAATGGCATCATAGCATTATAAATCACAGTGACATTGTTATGACTTAACAGGGTGAAGGCCTATTCTGTGAATTCACTCTGTTTCAGAAACCCATTTTGACCATATAACCATTGTGATATCACAATCCTTTGTGACATCACATTGCCATTGTGATATCATTAACCTGTTGTGCCGTCACAACCAGTCCTGTCCTTGTAAGTTTTGTGACATGCTGCTATCGTCATATAGTACGGCTTTGTGAGCTCATAATCTGTTTTCAATCTCATATTTCTGGTATGACATGTGATATCAGAAATCCCTTATGACATCATACTGCTAGATGTCATGACCATTGTGTCATATTGTGACATCACAAAGCTGTTAGAACGGCATCACATTTGTGACAACACATAACTTTGGAGACATTACAGTCCCTTTTTGAACTCATATATTCATTGTCAATTAATGACAATTGAGATATCCCATGCCACTCTGACATCATGAACCTATTGTGACATCACAAACTTATTGTGACCTCATCACGAGAATGGTATTAACAACTAATTGTGGTATCAAAGCATTATTTTGAAATGATATTGTGGTATGGGCATTGTTATTTCACTGTCCCATTGTGTTTTTACAAACCAATTATGGCCACATCACATCTTAAAGGATTCACGGCCTTTGAGACTTCAATCTCTTTCTGTGAACTCGTGTACTTATTACCTCTAAGGCAAGGAGACAAACCATTGAGTCACATTTAATATAATAAACCAATTTACACTAGAAAGGAGACTGTGATTACCTTATCCTGGACTGGATAACCAGGTCCAAGAGCAGCCTTGACCATCAAACTTCAGACATCCAATGGGCAGCCCCGCCCTATCTTAATTGGTCTGCAACCCACCAGCCAAAAATATATGATCTCCAAAGCTCCAAACCTCAATGGGCAAGGCTTTTAACTTTTCCATTACTCCCTCCTTCACTACAGACCTGTCATTCCTTTCTGGTCTTTCTCTTTTTCCTTTCCACCACTTTCTTCTTCTCTTCAGGCCTCTTCAGTCTCCATAGGCCTGCACTACTCTGCCCTAATGACCACTTTTCTGCTTCCTCTCTTCTCAGGTTTTTCGCTTCCTGCTGTCTTACCACTTTCTTCCATCGGGTAGCTCTCATTTTTATCTCCCCTTCCAGTGCTCTGAAAATGCAACTTATATATAGGTTGTACCCCTCCTCACTCCAACGGGTCTTCTGACTAACAGTTTTCAACCGTCACTTCCCAAACTGCCCAATGTTCAATCACTTCTTGACAGCTCACCATGTGAGGCTTGACATCTCCACCTTTGGTGGATTTCCCCACACTCTCCGGTGGGCCAGGCCAAGAATTTACAAAGATTAATGGCTCCCACAGATATTTCTGGCTCCACTGGTTATTACAGTCTCCTCATAGTGAATTAGAAGAAATTGAAATTGTATATGTCATTGTTATATTACAAACTTGATGAGACATCACTAACCCATTGTGACCTCATCACTGCGGTGACATCACAAACTCATTGTGATATCACATTGCCATTGTGCCACCATGATCACATTGTGACAACCCAAACCTATTATAACCTCAGAAGCTTTGAAAGAAAGTATGGCCTTTGTGACATCACAGGCCATTTGTGTACCCATACCCTCATTTTGAGCTAATGACAATTGAGGTCATACATGCCATTTTAACATCGCAAAAACTTTGTGACATTATTACCAGTGTAACATCACATTGTCATTGTGACATCATAAAACAATGACATCATAGCATTATGACATCACATGATCATTGTGATGTCACAGATACATTGGAATGCCTATTCTGTGATTCCATTCTATTTCAAATGTGGCAGGTAGGTTGATATCAGAAATATATTGTGACCACATAATCATTATGACATCACAATACCTTGATGACACCACATTGCCATTATGATATCACTAACCCACTGTTACATCACAAAACTGTCCTAGTCTCATAAAATTTTTGACATGCTGCCAGTGCGATCTCTTCGGCATCACTGAGTTCATAAATTTTTTAACTCATACTTCAGGTATGACATGTGATATTAGAAATCCACTGTGACATCACACTGCCAGATGTCATGACCACTGAGTCACATTGTGACATCACAAACCTGTTAAGACCCATTACACTTGTGCCAACATATGCCTTTGGATGCATCATTATCCCTTATGAACTTATATATTCATTGTCAATTAGAGATCTGGCATGAGATTGTGAGATCACCATCCCATTGTGAAATCACAAACCTATGTGACCGCATCACCTGTATGGATAACCATTTCTGACTTCAAAACAATACTATCTCATTTAATGGTAACATCACATTGCCAATGGACTATCTCTGTCCCATTGCATTTTCACCAACCTATTATGTCCTCATAATATTTTACAAAATTTATGGCCTTTCTGACTTCTAGCTCCTTATGTTAATTTGTATCTTCATTGTGATCTAGTAGAATAAAATTGGACATGTAGTGGTGATATTATAATTTCATTGTGACATCACTATCAAAGTGTGACCTTATCACCACTGTAACACACAAACCCATTGTGACATCACATTGCCACAGTGATATCACGATCACCTTGTGATATCCCAAACCTCTTGTGATCTCTTAGCACCTTTGAAAAAGCACATGGTGTTTGTAACAACACAGTCCATTTGGGTAACGATATTCTCATTGTGAATAAAGGACAACTGACATCAGACATGCCATTGTACCATTACAAACGCTTTGTGACATAATCTACAGAGTGAGATCACATTGCTGTTAGGATACCATCAGTCCATTGTGACATCCCAAATGACAATGACATCGTAGCATTATGACATCACATTTTCATTGTGAGGTCATAGAGACAATGTGATTGCCTATTCTGTGATTTCATTCTATCTCAAATGTGGCATATAGGTTGATTTCAGAAACCCATTGTGACCACATCACCATTGTGACATTGCAATCCCTTTGTGACCTCATATTGATTTTGTGATATCATTAATGCAATGTAACATCACAAACCTGTCTTGTCTTCATAAATTTTGTAACAAGCGACTACCTTGACCTGGGCTGGAGCCCCAGAGCTAATTGCAGCCTCAACTATGAACCCTCATACCTCCAAAGAGCAGCCCAGCCGTTTGTTAACTGGTCTTCAAACAACCAACCCCCAAAATAATCATCTCCAAAGCTCCACACTTCAAAGGACAAGGCTTTTTCCTTTCTTTTCATTCTCCTTCTCTACAGACCTGTCCTATCTTTCAGGTATTTTCATTTTTTCCTTCCACCATTCCCTTCTTCTCTTCAGGTTGCTGTACTCTTGACAGGCCTTCCCTGCCCTGTCCAGGTGGCCAGTTGCCGTCCTTCACCTCCTGCTCTCCTAAATTTCCTCTCCTCCCAGGTCTTTACCCTCCTGCAGTCTCATCACTTCTTTCCTTCCAGACCTTTCCCCTTTTTCTTCCCACTTCTGTTGCTCTGAACATGCAACCTACATATAGGCTGTACCCTGCCCCCACTAAAATATGTTTCCTGCATAACAGTTTTCAATCATCACTTTCCAAATGTCGATGCCCAATAACTTTTTGGCAGCCAACCATGTGGGGCTTAACATCCTATCTCTTCAGCAGCATGTCCTGCCCACTCCAGCGGCATGCACCCCCCCTTTCTGGTGGTCCAGACCAGGAGGTCATGATGATTATCTGTTCACGTGGATTATAGGGGTACTGCTGGTTATAACAGTGTCCTCATAGTGAACTAATAGTGATTGAAATTGGACAAATAATTGTGATATTACAAACTCATGACCTAACTAACCCATTGTGACCTCAAAACCACTGTGACATCATGAATCCATTGTGACATCACATTGCTGTTTAGACACCAGGATCACATTGTGACATCCCAAATCTATTATGACCTCTTACAACCTTTGAAAAAATACATATCTTTGTGACATAACAGTGCCTTTGTGTACCCAAACCCCACTGTGAAATATTGATAATTGAGAATCAGACATGACATTTTAACATCAAAAAGTTTGTGAGGTCATCACAACTGTGACATCACATTGTCGTTGTGATACCATCTGCTCGTTGTGAAATCACAAAACTAAAATATGATAAAATTATAATTTCACAATGTCATTGTGATATCATCGACACATTATGAATCCCTTTTCTGTGATTTCATTCGAATTCAAATGTGGCATATAGGTGGATATCATAACCAAACATGAACTCATAATCATTGTGACATCAAAACCCCTTTGCACATCATATTGCCATTGTGATATCACTAACAGACCGTGACATCACAAACCTATCCTGTCATCATAACTTTTGTGACATGCCTTTCTTTCCTCATAATCTGTTGGTGACCTCATTAGATTTCACATATGACATTTGATATCACAAATTCACAGTGACATCATGATCATGGTGACACCACACTGCCAGATGTCATAACCATTGTGTCAAATTCTGACATCACAAACCTTTTAGGATTTCAATATGTGACACCACAAACTTTTGGAGAAACCACAGTCCCTTTGTGAACTCATATACTCATTGTAAGTTAAAGACAATTGAGAACCATCATGTCATTGTGACATGGCCAGCACATTGTGACATCACCAATCTTTTTTGATTTCATCACCAATGTGGCATCATCAACTATTTGTGACACCAAAACAATATTCTGACCTGATGTAGTGAGTTGACATTGCCATGGTGATATCACTGTTCCACTGTGTTTTCAGAAACCTAATATGGCCTCATAACATTTAAAAAGATTCATGTGCCTTAGGACTTCACGCTCCTTCTATGAACTTGTATGCACTTTGTGAAATAGTAGCAATTCAAATTGGACATGTGTTTGAGATATTACAAAATCATTATAGCATGAAAAACCCATTGTGACCTCATCACAACTGTGAATCCTAAAGGTATCATGACCCTTAAGTACCTTTGAAAACACTTAAGGCATTTGTGACATCACAGTCCCTTTGTGTACCCATATCCTCAATTTGAACACATGACAATTGAATTCATATATGCCACTGTAACATCACAAACGCTTTGTGACCCCATCACCAGTGTGACAGCACATATTCATTATGACAGCATCACCTCCTTGCAACATCACCAATTTACAATGACCTCATAGCATTATGACATTATACTGTCATTGTGATGTTATAGACACATTGTAAATGCCTATTCTCTTATTTCATTCTATTTTAAATGTGGCATGTGGGTTGATATCAGAAAATCATTGTGATCTCATAGATATATGGCATCACAATCACTTTGTGACATCACAGTGCCATGGTGATATCACTAACACACTGTGACCTCACAAACATGTGCCTGTCCTCATTAGTCTTGTGATGTGCTACAACTGTGATGTCTTAGGCCCTTTATGAGCTCATAATCTGTTTTCAGACATAATATTTCAGTTATGATATGTGATATCAGAAATCCACTGTGACATCATGACCATTGTGACATCATACTGACAGATATCATGACCATTGTGTCACACTATGACATCACAATCCTCCTAGGACTTCATCACATTTGTGACAACATATGCCTTTGGAGATACCACAGTTCATTTGTGAACTCAGATTCTCTGTGATTACATGACAACTGAGAAACTTTATGCCATTTGGATATCACCAACCAATTGTGACATCATAGACCTAGTGTGACCCCTTACCTGTATGGCATCACCAACTAATTGTGACATCAAAACTTTTTGTGATGTCACAATGTGACACGATGTTCATGACATCTGTCAGTTTGATGTCACAATGGTCATGATGTCACAGTGGATTTCTGGTATCTCATGTCATACATGAAATATGAGGTTGGAAACAAATTATGAGGGCAAAAAGTTCTAAGATATCACAATGTCAGCATTTCACAGAAGTTAGGAGGATAGGAGAGGTTTGTGATGTCACATGGTATTAGTTATATCACAATGGCACTGTGATGTCACAATGTGATTATGATTTCAAAATGGTTATGTAGGCACAAAAATGTGTTTCTGATATCAACTCTCATGCCACATTTGAAATACAATGAAATCACAGAATAGGCATTCACAATGTGTTTATGATGTCACAATGACAATTGTTATAATGCGATTATGTCATTGAGTTTGGTGATGTCACAATGAGCTGATGCTCTCATAATGAAAATGTGATGTCACACATAATGCTCTCATAATGAAATCATGATGTCACAATGACAATATTGTCACAATGGGTTTGTGATGTCGTGCTAATGATGATGTCAAAATGTGTTTGTGATGTCACAATGAGTTTGTAATATCACAATCAAATTTCCAATTTCAATTGCTACTAGTTCACAAGGAGGATACTGTAATAATCAGCAGGGCCCCGGTAATCTATAGGGTCCGATAATCAGCGTGGTCCCATCTCCTGGCCAGCTTGAAAGGACAGGATATTCTGTGGGAAGGGCTGATACATTAATCACCAAGTGTTGAGCTGTTAAGAAGTGATTGGGCTGTGGGGAGTTTGGGATGTGACAGTTGAAAACTGTTAGCAGTTGGAGTGGAGAAGGGGTACATTCTTTATATATGCTGATTGTTCAGAGCAATGGAAGAGGAGATAAAAATTGAAAAGTCCTGGAAGGAAGGAAGTGGTGTGATAGCAGAAGGGGAAAGACCTGGGAGGAGAGGAAGTTGAGGGAGAGCAGGAGGTGAAGGATGGCAACTGACGACCCAGGCAAAGCAGTTCAGGCCTGTGGAGAGTAGAGAGGCCTGAAGAGAAGAAGGAACTGGTAGAAGAGAAAAAGGGAAAGACTTCAAAGGAAGTATAGGTCTGTAGCGAAGGAGAGACAAAGGGAAAGGGAAAAAAAAAAAAAGGAGCTTTGGATATCATAATTTTGGGGGTTGGTGGTTTGGAGAACATTTATTATATTAAATGTGTCCCGATGGATTCTCTTGAACAATAGAGGTCCGAATTTTTGGAGACCCCATGGAAATTAATCCGTTTGGATGGCATCAGCCCTTGGCCCCAGGGGAAAATCCCCATAGGTGAGAGTGTCAGCTTTCAGGGCCTTGAGTGTTTGTCTCCAGAGGACCAACATGTTCAAAAGTCATATAGGTACCTCTAGGGGTGCGTCTGGGCAAGCTTGCCAGCCTGTTTTTGGGACCCCCTCTAGAGGTCATTTGTGGCTTGCTTGGAAAACCATCTGGGAACTCCTTGAGAGGTCATATAGGGCTTCCTTGGGAAGCCATCCGGAACCTCCTTGATAGGTCATGTAGGGCTTCCTTGGGAAGCCATCTGGAACTTCATCAAGAGTGCATCTGCAACTTCCTTGAGAAGCTATCTGAGACCTACCCTGGAGGTCATCTTGGGCCTTCTCCAGTGGTCATCTTGGACTTTCTCCAGAGGTCATCTGGGGCTTCCTCAGGAGGCCACCTGAGACCTATTCAAAAGTATTCATTGGGGATTCCTTAAGCGGCAATTTAGGACGACCTCCTGAGGTCATGTAGAGCTTTTTGGGGAGGTCATCTCGGGTTACCTTGATGAAAAATCTGACTGTCTTCATATATCATCTGGGACTTCCAAGAGAAGCTATATGGGACCTTCTCTGGAGGTCATCTGTCGCACTTTCAAGAGGGTTATCTGGAACCTCCTCTGGAGTTCATATGTGGCCTTCTTGAGTGGCCATCTGGGAGCTACTTGAGAGGTAATCTCATCCTCATTGAAAAGACATCTGGAAACTCCTTTGGAGGTCATCTGACACTTCCTTGGGAAGCCATTTGGAACCTCCATGAGAGGTCATCTAGGGCCTCCTAGAGAGGATATATGAGACATCCTCCAGAGGTCATCTGCAGTATCCTCAAGAAGCAATCTGGGATGGTCTCTCTGTCAACTGGGATCTCTGTAGAGGTCAAAATTGAGTGGTGTGGGACATGTGGTCTAAGTGTCTGAGGTTCTTGGTCTGTGTGTGTATGCTGATAGTTCCATCTGTGTCCTGTATGTACCTCTGTTTACTCCTTTTCTCAGGATGGGAGAACAGGCCTAAAGTTGTCATATCCAAAAACTATTCTCCCCCAGGGTTACAGAAT